>NC_041380.1:45797623-45815776 GCF_002162155.2 Triticum dicoccoides | reverse complement strand
CAGCCGCGCCCTCCACCCTCGTGGGCCCCCTGTTGCTCCACCGACACACTCCTTCCTCCTATATATATCTACATACCCCCAAACTACCAGATACGGAGCCAAAACCCTACGTAACTTTCTGTATCCACGAGATCCCATCTTGGGGCCTGTTCCGGAGCTCCACCGGAGGGGGCATCGATCACGGAGGGCTTCTACATCAACACCATAGCCCCTCCGATGAAGTGTGAGTAGTTTACCTCAGACCTACGGGTCCATAGTTATTAGCTAGATGGCTTCTTCTCTCTTTTTGGATCTCAATACAAAGTTCTCCCCCTCTCTTGTGGAGATCTATTCGATGTAATCTTCTTTTGCGGTGTGTTTGTTGAGATCGATGAATTGTGGGTTTATGATCAAGTTTATCTATGAACAATATTTGAATCTTCTCTGAATTCTTTTATGTATGATTGGTTATCTTTGCAAGTCTCTTCGAATTATCAGTTTGGTTTGTCCTAATATATTGATCTTTCTTGCAATGGGAGAAGTGCTTAGCTTTGGGTTCAATCTTGCGGTGTCCTTTCCTAGTGACAGTAGGGGCAGCAAGGCACGTATTGTATTGTTGCCATCGAGGATAACAAGATGGGGTTTTCATCATATTGCATGAGTTTATCCCTCTACATCATGTCATCTTGCTTAAAGAGTTAATTTGTTCTCTTGAACTTAATACTCTAGATGCATGCTAGATAGTGGTCGATGTGTGGAGTAATAGTAGTAGATGCAGGCAGGAGTTGGTCTACTTGTCTTGGACGTGATGCCTATATACATGATCATACCTAGATATTCTCATAACTATGTTCAATTCTGTCAATTGCTCAACAATAATTTGTCTACCCACCATGAATACTTATGCTCTTGAGAGAAGCCACAAGTGAAACCTATGGCCCCCGGGTCTATCTTCTATCATATTAATCTTCCAATACTTATTTATTTCCTTTGCCTTTTATTTTACTTTGCATCTTCATCATAAAAATACCAAAAATATTATCTTATCATATCTATCAGATCTCACTCACGTAAGTGACCATGTAGGGATTGACACCCCCTTATCGCGTTGGTTGCTAGGATTTATTTGTTTGTGTAAGTGCAAGGGACTCGTGCGTGGCCTCCTACTGGATTGATACCTTGGTTCTCAAAAACTTAGGGAAATACTTACGCTACTTTGCTGCATCACCCTTTCCTCTTCAAGGGAAAACCAACGCAAGTGCTCAAGAGGTAGCAAGAAGGATTTCTGGCGCTGTTGCCGCGGAGGTCTATGCAAAAGTCAACATACCAAGTACCCATCACAAAACCCTTATCTCCCGCATTACATTATTTGCCATTTGCCTCTCATTTTCTCCTCCCCCACTTCACCCTTGCCGTTTTATTCGCCCTCTCTCTCTCTATCCTCCCTCTCTTTCTCTATTTGCCTCTTTTTGCCCGTTTCTTGTTTGCTTGTGTGTCGGATTGCTTGCTTGTCACGATGGCTCAAGATAATACCAAATTGTGTGACTTTACCAATACCAACAACAATGATTTTATTAGCACTCCGATTGCACCTCTTACCGATGCTGAATCTTGTGAAATTAATGATGCTTTGCTGAATCTTGTCATGAAAGATCCGTTTTCCGGCCTTCCTAGTGAAGATTCCGCTACCCATCTAAATAGCTTCGTTGATTTGTGTGATATGCAAAAGAAGAAAGATGTGGACAATGATATTGTTAAATTGAAGCTATTTCCTTTTTCGCTTAGAGATCGTGTTAAAGCTTGGTTTTCGTCTTTGCCTAAAAATAGTATTGATTCGTGGAATAAGTGCAAAGATGCTTTTATCTCTAAGTATTTCCCTCCCACTAAGATCATCTCTCTTAGGAACGATATTATCAATTTTAAGCAACCTGATCATGAACATGTTGCACAAGCTTGGGAGAGGATGAAATTAATGATACGTAATTGCCCTACGCATGGTTTGAATTTGTGGATGATTATACAAAAAAATTATGCTGGATTGAATTTTGCTTCTAGAAATCTTTTAGATTCGGCCGTGGGAGGCACTTTTATGGAAATCACTTTAGGAGAAGCTACTAAAATCCTAGATAATATTATGGTTAATTATTCTCAATGGCACACCGATAGATCTACTAATAAGAAAGTGCATGCGATAGAAGAAATTAATGTTTTGAGTGGAAAGATGGATGAACTTATGAAATTATTTGCTAATAAAAGTGTTTCTTCTGATCCTAATGATATGCCTTTGTCTACTTTGATTGAGAATAATAATGAATCTATGGATGTGAATTTTGTTGGTAGGAATAATCTTGGTAACAACGCGTGTAGAGGAAACTTTAATCCTAGGTCATACCCTAGTAATTCCTCTAATAATTATGGTAATTCCTACAACAATTCTTATGGAAATTATAATAAGATGCCTATGATTTTGAATCTAATACTAAATAATTTATTACTTCGCAAAAGAATTTCAATGCTTTGATTGAAGAAAAATTGCTTTAAGATTGATGAGTTGGCTAGGAACGTTGATAGAATTTCTCTTGATGTTGATTCTTTGAAACTTAGATATATTACTCCCAAGCATGATATCAATGAGTCTCTCAAATCCATGAGAATTTCCATTGATCAGTGCAAAGCAAGAACCGCTAGGATGCGTGCTAAGAAAGATTGCTTTATAAAAGCATGTTCTTCTAGTTTCCATGATAATAAAGATGAAGATCTAAAAGTTATTGATGTATCCCCTATTAAATCTTTGTTTTGCAATATGAGTCTTGATAATGATGGGACTGAACATGATCCACCTTTACCTAGACGGCGTTCCAAGAATTCAGAATCTTTAGATCTTGATGCTAAAATTGTTAGAAGTGGGATTGAAGAAGTCAAAACTTTAAATATTAATGAACCCACTATTTTGGATTTCAAGGAATTTAATTATGATAATTGTTCTTTGATAGATTGTATTTCCTTGTTGCAATCCGTGCTAAATTCTCCTCATGCTTATAGTCAAAATAAAGCTTTTACTAAATATATCGTTGATGCTTTGATGCAATCTTATGAAGAAAAACTTGAGTTGGAAGTTTCTATCCCTAGAAAACTTTATGATGAGTGGGAACCTTCTATTAAAATTAAAATTAAAAATTATGAATTCTATACTTTGTGTGATTTGGGTGCTAGTGTTTCCACGATTCCAAAGACTTTGTGTGATTTGCTAGGTTTCCGTGATTTTGATGATTGCTCTTTAAACTTGCACCTTGCGGATTCCACTATTATGAAATCTATGGGAAGAATTAATGATGTTCTTATTGTTGCAAATAGGAATTATGTGCCTGTAGATTTTATTGTTCTTGACATAGATTGCAATCCTTCATGTCCTATTATTCTTGGTAGACCTTTCCTTAGAACGATTGCTGCAATTATTGATATGAAGGAAGGAAATATTAGATTCCAATTTCCGTTAAGGAAAGGCATGGAACACTTCCCTAGAAAGAAAATTAAGTTACCTTATGAATCTATTATGAGAGCCACTTATGGATTTCCTACCAAAGATGGCAATACCTAGATCTATCCTTGCTTTTATGCCTAGCTAGGGGCGTTAAACGATAGCGCTGGCTGGGAGGCAACCCAATTTTATTTTTATTCCTTGCTTTTTGCTCCTGTTTAGTAATAAATAATTTATCTAGCCTCTGTTTTGGTTGTGTTTTTTTCTGTTTAATTAGTGTTTGTGCCAAGTAGAACCGTTGGGAAGACTTGGGGAAAGTCTTTTTAATCTTGCTGTAAAAAATAGAAACTTTAGCGCTCACGAGAATTGCTGCTATTTTTATTTGGAAGGTGCTATTTAGTTAAGTCTTTTTGAATATGATTAATAGATAAATTCCTCACGTCCAGCAATTTATTTTAGAATTTTTGGGGTTCCATATCTTGCATTAGCTACAGATTACTACAGACTGTTCTATTTTTGACAGATTCTGTTTTTCGTGTGTTGTTTGCTTATTTTGATGAATCTATGGATAGTAAAATAGTTTATAAACCATAGAGAAGTTGGAATACAGTAGGTTTAACACCAATATAAATAAAGAATGAGTTCATTACAGTACTTTGAGGTGGTGTTTTGTTTTCTTTCGCTAACGGAGCTCACGAGATTTTCTACTTTAAGTTTTGTGTTGTGAAGT
The DNA here is from genome assembly GCF_002162155.2 of Triticum dicoccoides. Taxonomy (NCBI): domain Eukaryota; kingdom Viridiplantae; phylum Streptophyta; class Magnoliopsida; order Poales; family Poaceae; genus Triticum; species Triticum dicoccoides. The sequence goes on along the minus strand of NC_041380.1, from coordinate 45,811,589 downwards.
TTTCAAGTTTTTGGATGAAAGATTTGATGGATTATGGAACAAGGAGTGGCAAGAGCCTAAGATTGGGTATGGCCATGGCACCCCAAAGATAATCTAAGGACACCTAAAAGCCAAAGCTTGGGGATGCCCCGGAAGGCATCCCCTCTTTCGTCTACTTCCATCGGTAACTTTACTTGGAGCTATATTTTTATTCGACACATGATATGTGTTTTGCTTGGAGCATCTTGTATGATTTGAGTCTTTGCTTTTTAGTTTACCACAATCATACTTGCTGTACACAAATTTTGAGAGAAACACACATGATTCGGAAATTATTAGAATACTCTATTTGCTTCACTTATATCTTTTGAGTTATATAGTTTTGCTCTAGTACTTCACTTATATCTTTTAGAGCACGGTGGTGGTTTTGTTTTATAGAAACTATTATTCTCTCATGCTTCAATTAGATTATTTTGAGAGTCTTAAATAGCATGGTAATTTACTTAAATAATTCTAATATGCTAGGTATTCAAGACTACTAAAAACTTTCTTATGAGTGTATTGAATACTAAGAGAAGTTTGATGCTTGATGATTGTTTTGAGACATGGAGGTAGTGATATCAAAGTTGTGCTAGTTGAGTAGTTGTGAACTTGAAAAATACTTGTGTTGAATTTTGCAAGTCTCGTAGCATGCACGTATGGTAAACGTTATGTAACAAATTTGAAACATGAGGTGTTCTTTGAGTGTCCTCCTTATGAGTGGCGGTCGGGGACGAGCGATGGTCTTTTCCTACCAATCTATCCCTCTAGGAGCATGCGCGTAGTGCTTGGTTTTTGATGACTTGTAGATTTTTGCAATAAGTATGTGAGTTCTTTATCACTAATGTTGAGTCCATGGATTATACGCACTCTCACCCTTCCATCATTGTTAGCCTCTTTGGTACCGTGCATTGCCCTTTCTCACATTTAGAGTTGGTGCAAACTTCGCCGATGCATCCAAACCCCGTGATATGATACACACTTTCACACATAAACCTCCTTATATCTTCCTCAAAACAGCCACCATACCTACCTATTATGGCATTTCCATAGCCATTCCGAGATATATTGCCATGTAACTTTCCACCGTTCCGTTTATCATGACACGTTCATCATTGTCATATTTCCGTGCATGATCATGTAGTTGACATAGTATTTGTGGCAAATCCACCATTCACAATCCTTTCATACATGTCACTCTTGGTTCATTGCATATCCCGGTACACCGCCGGAGGCATTCATATAGAGTCATACTTTGTTCTAGTATCGAGTTGTAATCATTGAGTTGTAAATTAATAGAAGTGTGATGATCATCATTTTCTAGAGCATTGTCCCAAATGAGGAAAAAAAGAGAAAGGCCATAAAAAAGAGAAGGCCCAAAAAATGAGAGAAAAAGAGAGAAGGAACAATGTTACTATCCTTTTTACCACACTTGTGCTTCAAAGTAGCACCATAATCTTCATGATAGAGAGTCTTTTGTTTTGTCACTTTCATATACTAGTGGGAACTTTTCATTATAGAACTTGGCTTGTATATTCCAACAATGGGCTTCCTCAAATGCCATAGGTCTTCGTGAGCAAGCAAGTCAGATGCACACCCACTTAGTTTCTTTTGCTGAGCTTTCATATATTTATAGCTCTAGTGCATCCGTTGCATGGCAATCCCTACTCCTCGCATTAACATCAATTGATGGGCATCTCCATAGCTCATTGATTAGCCTCGTTGATGTGAGACTTTCTCCCTTTTTTGCCTTCTCCACATAACCCCCATCATTATTCTATTCCACCCATAGTGCTATATCCATGGCTCACGCTCATATATTGCGTGAAGGTTGAAAAAGTTTGAGATTACTAAAGTATGAAACAATTGCTTGGCTTGTCATCGGGGTTGTGCATGAGCATTCTTGTGTGACGGAAATGAAGCATGACTAAACTATATGATTTTGTAGGGATGAACTTTCTTTGGCCATGTTATTTTAAGAGGACATAATTGCTTAGTTAATATGCTTGAAGTATTATTATTTTTATGTCAATATTGAACTTTTATCTTGAATCTTTCAGATCTGAATATTCATACCACAATTAAGAAGAATTGCATTGAAAATATGCCAAGTAGCATTCCACATCAAAAATTCTGTTTTTATCATTTACCTACTCGAGGACGAGCAGGAATTAAGCTTGGGGATGCTTGATACGTCTCCAACGTATCTATAATATTTTATTGTTCCATGCTATATTATATTCTGTTTTGGACATTACTGGGCTTTATTATACACTTTTATATTATTTTGGGGACTAACCTACTAACCGGAGGCCCAGCCCAGAATTGCTGTTTTTTGCCTATTTTAGGGTTTCGCAGAAAAAGAATATCAAACGGAGTCCAAATGGAATGAAACCTTCGGGAACGTGATTTTCGGAACGAACATGATCCAGAGGACTTGGACCCTACGTCAAGACATCAACCAGGAGGGCACGAGGTAGGGGGCGCGCCTCCCCCCCCCAAGCACCCTCCACTCTCGTGGGGCCTATGTTGCTCCACCGACGTACTTCTTCCTCCTATATATACCTATGTACCCCCAAACTACTAGATGCGGAGCCAAAACCCTAATTCCACCGCCGTAACTTTCTGTACCTGTGAGATCCCATCTTGGGGCCTTTTTCGGAGCTCCGCCGGAGGGGGCATCGATCACGGAGGGCTCCTACACCAACACCATAGCCTCTTCGATGAAGTGTGAGTAGTTTACTTCAGACCTTCGGGTCCATAGTTATTACCTAGATGGCTTCTTCTCTCTTTTTGGATCTCAATACAAAGTTCTCCCCCTCTCTTGTGGAGATCTATTTGATGTAATCTTCTTTTGCGGTATGTTTGTTGAGACCGATGAATTGTGGGTTTATGATCAAGTTTACCTATGAACAATATTTGAATCTTCTCTGAATCTTTTATGTATGATTGGTTATCTTTGCAAGTCTCTTCGAATTATCAGTTTGGTTTGGCCTACTAGATTGATCTTTCTTGCAATGGGAGAAGTGCTTAGCTTTGGGTTCAATCCTGCGGTGTCCTTTCCCAGTGACAGTAGGGGCAGCAAGGCACGTATTATATTGTTGCCATCAAGGATAACAAGATGGGGTTTTCATCATATTGCATGAGTTTATCCCTCTACATCATGTCATCTTGCTTAAAGCGTTACTCTGTTCTCTTGAACTTAATACTCTAGATGCATGCTGGATAGCGGTCGATGTGTGGAGTAATAGTAGTAGATGCAGGCAGGAGTCGGTCTACTTGTGTTGGACGTGATGCCTATATACATGATAATACCTAGATATTCTCACAACTATGCTCAATTCTGTCAATTGATCAACAGTAATTTGTCTACCCACCGTGAATACTTATGCTCTGGAGAGAAGCCACTAGTGAAACCTATGGCCCCTGGGTCTATCTTCTATCATATTAATCTTCCAATACTTATTTATTTCCTTTGCCTTTTATTTTACTTTGCATTTTTATCATAAAAATACCAAAAATATTATCTTATCATATCTTTCAGATCTCACTCTCGTAAGTGACCGTGTAGGGATTGACAACCCCTTAGCGCGTTGGTTGCGAGGATTTATTTGTTTGTGTAGGTGTGAGGGACTCGTGCGTGGTCTCCTACTAGATTGATACCTTGGTTCTCAAAAACTGAGGGAAATACTTACGCTACTTTGCTGCATCACCCTTTCCTCTTCAAGGAAAAACCAACGCAAGTGCTCAAGAGGTAGCGTGTGGCCTTGTTGTTTGCGGCGTGGTGAGGAGGAGGTGCGGCTCGGATGTGGGGCGGCAGCACCGACAGCGTGCCGGCAGCAGCGCGAGGGCGGGAGCTTTACTGGCCTACGAGGGCTCGGTCGGGCCTGGTGTGCTCCTGCTATTGCATCCGGATGGCTACCGTCGCTGACAGTGGAGGTGGGGCCCCTCCCGCGTGCCGACGGTGCTGTTGCCCTAGTCCCGGCTTTGATTCTTCGACGTGTTGTCCTCACTTCGTGGTGCGGTGGTGAGACGGCGTGGGGGCCTCAAGACCGCGTTGACGCAGGGTGGTGGTTGGTTTGGTTGGCAGGCTCCGGAGCGCCCGAGGTGCGGATTGGGATCGGGGGAAACCCCTGTCGGCATGGCCGACTCCGGCGCGGTGGCGCCTGTGGGTGCCACTTGACCTTCCGGGAGGGTGTCAGGGGCTACCCTTCCTCTCGCCTCGTCGTGTACCGGGGGAAACCCTTGGCAGCAGCGTCGTCATCGTCGCGATCCTTCTTGGAGGTGTTGATAGGTGCCGGCGCTTTGGAGTCTTGGAACCTAGTGGAAGATCCCGGTGGGCGCAGCAATCGCGAGGCTTCTTCGTTTTTGTTGATCTGCTGTTGTCGGCATTTGTTTCTTTTACTTTTTCTCTGTCATTTTTTTGGGCGTGACCGTGCTGCTTCCGACCCAGCACCTATCTCTGTATGGTTCGGTTGGTTGCTTTGTATACAAAAAGCGGGGGGAAACGCTTTTTCGGAAGAAAAAAAATAGAGGGGGTTTGGGGTAGAACAGAGCACGAATAATGCCTGAATCATTTGACCTGGGCCACTGTGCCCACTTGATGGAGCGCAAGAAGAATGGACAAGAAGACTAGGTCAAATTGGTTAAGAAGAATGAGCAATGCTCTTCATTTAAAAAAATTTGAACAAGGGCAGAGTCCAAAAGGACCCCAAACTTTATTTAAAGCCAGAGGAATAGGATACACAACAAACTAAAAATTCCAAAGCAGCCCCTAAAATATGCAGAAAGGACCCCAAAGATCTAAAGAGGAACGCAGTCAGGTCCAAGCCACTCCTGATCGACTTCAAACTCACCGGCGCTGGGGACATCACCACTTGGTCCGATGAGTTCTTCACCGTAGCAATTCATAAACATCGAGCTAGAGTAGCACTGCCTCCCATGTAGCTTCAAGGCTAGGAGGAAGAGGTTTGGCCGCCCTTCAGCCAGAGGATTCGGTGGCACGGCCGCGCTGCAAGCCGGCTGACCGCCTAGAGCGCCCATGCTCAAGCACCATCGATGATTTGCTCTTGGAACCGGTCGCAAGAACCGTCTTCATACCAGTCCCTATCAAATTGACCGCCACCATGGTGACTGCCGTCGGCGAAAGCAAGCGAAGGGGATTCTTGCATACTAGGGGAAACATCGAGCTTATTTCCGAGGATCCCGGCGCGCCCCCTTCCAGCAGCAGCGAGCCAACCGCCGCCACCAACAAGAGTGTCGCGAGGAACCACGGAACACGGCTCGGGCGTGCTGACGGCAAAATCCTCATTGGCATGGTGCCAATCTCCGGCACGAGGTTCTTCATGCACGTTTGAGATCGGTCATCTATGAACATTACAATCGAAGTCGCTCACATACACAAGCATAGACTCATCCCTATGAATGCACATACGCACATCATATTTCTATGAGCACCTCTGATAGACTTAGCCGACATATTATCTTAAGATTTTATGAAGTCATCACAGACGCCTCGCAGTCGACATGAGCGTCTCTCCCACTGAACGAACATTGCCGGAAGCCTGAAATAAATTCAGGAATAATATGAGAACCAATGTAAAAAAACAAGACCATTCAGGACCAGCCTTTGGAGGTATATTTTTATAAAAGGAAATCTTTAAGCACCACACGTCACCTTCGGGACTCGAACGCGGGTGGGCTTGCTCGCTCCGAGTGAGGCAAGCCAATGTCAGGTCTAAGACTTGAACCCTGATGGGTTAAAGAAGGTTGATTGGTTTGATATCAGAAATTGGTATGTCAACATTTGGCAAATGTTAAATATTGGTTAACTCTTGGTTAGTTAGCGCCAGTTATTTTGGTGGCTTAAAAAATAAGCCATCTCCTTCCCGGCTTATCTCATAAGCCGCCTCTCTTATTCATTGGGGCTTCTAAACTAGTTACGAGATAACTAATTTAGAAGTCTCAACAAATTTAAGAAGCGACTTATTTTTTAAACTGGGAAGAGGCAACTTATGCTTTAAGCCGCCCAAAAAAACTGACCCTTATTTACTTGCCAACCATGCAAGAAATTATCAATTTTTGACAACTTTTGATATTGCCAATTATTGGATAACCAAGTATTGACAATGCCAAATATTGGCATCAAACCAATTATCGTCTATCCTTAAAAAATGCAATTATCTTCTACTACTATCTTCTTAACCATCCAATCACTGAATGTTTTCTAAAAAAAACCCACAGGAATGTTGTAGCACTAGTAATCGGCCCGTCTATTAAGAAAAAAAAACTAATCGGCCCGTCTCGTATTTGAATATCTGGACCGTCCAGTCTTGCCATTAGACGGCCTCCATCCACCGTCTTCTTCTCAACCCCCAACCCACAACCGAGTCTACCCAACCCCCCAACCCATGGCCGCCGCCGCCGCGGTCGCGGTCGCCACTGGCGCCGACTGGACCGTCGTCCGCCGGCGTGGCGGCCGCCGCCGAGGTGACGTCCCGGTCACCACCTCCCACCTTGACGCCCCGCCGCCACTCCCGTTGACCCCGATCCCGTGGGCGCCCTCCGACCCGTCCCTCGACCCAGCCCGCGTCTCCCGCCTCCTCGACCGCGCCCTGGCCGCGATCTCCCGCGTCGAGGCCTCCCGCTTATACCGCCGCCTCCTCCTCCCCGACTCCCCGCTCTGCCGCCGCCTCGCCTCGCTCGCCCCCGCCCGCCTCTCCCTCCTCGGCGTCGGCAGCTTCGAGTCCTCCCCGGCCGCGCGCCTCCAGCTCGCGCTCGCGGCACTCCTCCGCCGCGACCTCCTCCCGGGCGCCTCCGCCACGGCCGACCTCTTCGACCCCGTCCTCTCCTCCGTCGAGTGCGCCGTCGCCGTCGCCCTCGGCTTCGCCGTCCCGAACCTCGACGACGGGTGCGGCCGCCGCGTGGAGGAGCCCACCCTCTTCTACATGCCCCACTGCGAGGCGTCGCTCTACGACGCGCTCCTCGTGGCCAACTGGGAGCCCCGCGCTCAGCTCCGCCGAGTCTGCGTGCTCGGCAATAGCTTCCGGCGGTACGCTGTGCAGGCGGAAGAGAACCGCTCGGGACCCGCCGCCAAGGCCAATCTTGTTCTCAAGGCAGGGCGGTTCGCGTGGGAGCAGCGGATCGACGAGGCCGGGGATGTGGACGACGAGGACTGGTTCGCCCGTGCGTTCAACGAGACGAGCTGGCATTTCTTCGAGGTGGACCAAGACGTCGACCAGAGGACGGAGATAAGTTCGCAAGCTTTGTCCTTCGAGAAATTATCACTGTAACCCAATGTATTAGTACTTGATTCAAGATGCATTTGGAGATTCAGGGTTGGCATCTTCACAAAATTTATCACTGCAATTCTGTGGTTGTATACTAGTATTTGATTGGAGATGAATTCACACATTGAGAGTTAGCATCTGAGCATCATTTATCACTGTAATTCTATGATTGCATTACTTGATTGGAGATATATTCAAAGATTCAGAGTTGGCATCTTAATTAAACTCATCACTGTAATTCTTTTATTATATACTAGTACTTGATTGGAAACAAATTCAAAGATTCAGAGTTGGCATTTAACACTGTAATTCTATGATTATATTACTTGGTTAGAGATGCATGCAAAGATTCAGAGTTGGCATCTTAACAAATTTGGTGTTTACTTCATCTTGATTTGCATTGAACAAGAATGGAAGCTGTGCATTTGTCTTTCTGAATTTAGACATTGAGTCCCCACATTACTTACTGGCTGTGACCCAATTTCCAGTGTCCCGCGAGGTTTATCGGTTGATTGTTCTGATATGGGAAACGGGTACTCTGCCTTAGAACATAACCTGTAAGGCTGCTTCTTTTGTAGACATTATTTCATTAAAAGGGAACCATTAAGGTTCAGTATGAACATAGTTCAACAAAGCGCTAGGCGTTAATTGTGCGTTTTGCCACCGCCTTGCGTTTTTCTGATCAAAGCGCATGCTTATGCGCAATTATGTGCAGATTAAGCGCAGTTATGCGCTAGGCGTTTTGCTAAGGCGCGCCTTTTTTAACAATGAGTATGAACCACTTGCTCAGAATGCAAGGAGAAATATAACACATGATTTAAGGTGAACACTGAGCAGCCTGCTATCCTATAACATTCAGAAAGGTAAAGGCAGATTGATTTGCCCCTCACGTAACGAAAAGAAATCGCTAAAGAACCCCCAGGATCTATTTATCTTTTTATTTCCAGGAGTGATAGCATCATAATATTCTGAATTCTCAACTGATTTACCTAACCTCATTCTATTCTGAATTTATCTCTCCTGACCTCATTCTATACATGTGACTGAAAATTAGCTGTGATCTTTACATAACGGGAGCCCGCCCCTTCCATTGGTCAAAACCCTCGGAGACCACCATCTGCAGCCCTCCAGATCCTAGTTGGAGATCATTGCGCACATTGCAAGGATGATGCATTCAAAGGTTCAAAGTTGATATCTTAGCAAAATATGGTGCTTATTTCATCTTGATTCCCGATGAAGAAGAATGAAGCCACGTCTGTTGTCTTATCCTCGTCTCACTCATAGGAATTCAGACACCGAGTGATTCCCCAATCGCTGGCAGCGAACCGATGAATTGAGAAGTAAACTCTCAATGTGGCGTTGCATCTATCATTTTCAGGAAGCTTCGGTGTCTCATGAGGTTAACTGTTTCTTTTCATGGGTGCTCCACTATAACTTGCGTGCTCTATATACCCTCAGAACGTTACCTGTACGGCAGTGCCTTGAATATTCTTCTGTAGGACATTTTTCTGCCGTGCCCACTGATTTCATTAAGGCAATCATGAAGGTTAATTACAAACCACTTGCCAAAAAATGCAAGGAGAAACATAGCGCTATAATGCTATCATATACATCCGGAAAGGTGGAAGCTGATTGGTTTGCCCCTCAATAAGGAAAAGAATCCCTAAGAACCCCCAGATTTTTTCCTGTTTCTGATAACTGTAGCATCATAATGTTCTTGAATTCTCCACTGATTTACCTTCATATCTCCCGAGCACATTCTGTTCCTGTGACTGAAGATCAGATCTGATCTTCACGTACCCATCAAACAAAGGCCTTTGATGATCACCATCGCCAGCCTTCCAGATCCCAGTTGGAGAACTCCAATGGAAAATCAAGTACAGATCACATGAATTGGGCCATCGGCTGATTTTGCAAGCGGTGGCATAAACACCTAACCTGTTGAGGACTCCACAACAAACTCAATTGTGTGAGAGAACAAGGAGCAAATGTATAAACTTAGAAGAGCCTCAAATAACTCCATATAATGTCGAAATGGGCTACTAAAACAATAGATGCTGAATAGAATCACAGCGGGCTGAAGACATGTGGTGCATCTTCTGCTGCTCTATGTACATCCCCGCTTTAAAACAGATTATCTTGCCAAGAATGGTGCTTGGTATTTAACCAAAGCCCTCTTGTCACGGCAAGCCTGGCAACTAATACAACGTCCGGACAGTTTATGCTTGCAGGTTCTGAAGGCAAGGTACGCCACGATGTCATCATCTCCGACATGGTTTTCTCTGGCAATGCATCATTGACATGGCATGCTATTGAATATGGCTTGGAATTTTTAAATAAGGGTTTGATCTGACAGATAGGTTCGGGAACTAAAGTGCTGGTCTGGAGTGACAATTTTTTTTGAGGCAGGTCTGGACTCTGGAGTGACAATTGGATACCAGAAGACTTTGCTGGCGCTGGTGCCGGTGGCTTCTGATGGGAGTTTGCCGGCGCAACCTGCTGCAGCAGTACTTCGTACCTGCAAATGTGGAGGCGAAAATGAAAATTCGGCCTTCCGCTCGACACACGATGAAAACTTCCTCGCCTGTCACCTGATAAAAATTCTGGTGTTCTCTTCAGTCCGAGGTGCCTACAAGTTAGCACTGAATTTCAACTTCTTTGATCAGGGAGTCGGGGGTCCTAGTTCGAGTCCAGATAGGTCTGCTCCAAGCTGGGATTTAATGTTGAAGCCTCCAGTTGCTCAAAAGATTTCTACCTTTGCTTGGAAGCTTCAGCACCAGGCCGGAATGGCCGCTGCAGCTATCCCAGGTACAATGGGTGACGATGGTTATAAATTTCTAATGCAAAAGCCAGCGCCTCCTGTACGACGGTACATGAATCCCGTTGATTTCTCTGAATCCCGTCAAGGTTCTATTTGCTTTTTTTGCACTGAAATCTGGAGGGGTTGACATTGCGTGAGTTCAATGTGCTCAGAGGTGCAACTCTTGCATTGGTTCCTGGAAGAAAATGTTTATAGACGTAGGATAGGCAGTATTAAGGTTATTTTTGCAAGCGGGACAAAACCACTAGAAATGCCTATTTTCACATTCATTCTCATTCGACCATTAGTAAAATGACATTCAACATTTCATCGAATATTAGAAAAATGACATTTCTCTTCTTTTCTCTCCTACTTCAAAAATGCACAAGGTTATGTCGTCTGCTCCTCCTTTGTCAAACCTGTCGCAACTATTTTGCCAATTTCCTTGGAGAGAGTTCTTTTGCGCCCCATGTAGTCAAACTCACCTTCATCCACCTCTCATGGATTGGCGCAGTCAAGCAAACCATCGTGCTCTCTCTGTCCGGGTTTATTAGGCTCCCTTTTATTTTGGGTCAAAGTTTGACCATGAATTTTAACTAATAAAATTTAACTTATATGCCACACAAAATATACCATGAAAAATCTCTTCCAAATACAAATCAAACAATATACTTTTTTATAAAATATGCTTTGTATTTTTAGTCAAATAGAAAGTCAAAGTTGGATCCAAAATATAAGGGGGCTAATAAACCCAGATGAAGGTAGTATCTACCAAGACAATGACTATGAAGTTGATTCCTTGACCTATCCACTGTCCTCACCTTATAAAGGGGGGTGAGGCCTAGGGTTACAAGAATCCTACCGACCTAAAGCCATGCTCGGTCCAGCATGCCATCTGACGGGCCACCCAAGGTGTAGCGCACCATCATATGGTGGAGTCTTGCACAAGTTTGGGTTGTCTGAACATGCCTTAGATTTCATCTCCCAATGAGCAAGGGATCACATCAGCAACTTATACTCCCACCACCCCAGAATAGTTGGCACATTTTTTTACCGAAGATAGTGGGCAGCAGAAACACCAATTTTGGACTGAGATGCCCCCGCGAGGTCTTATTTGAGGCCGTGAAATCTCGCCAAATTTGAGGAAAAGCAGGCCATTGATGGCTGAGAGAGGGAACACTGCGAGATCTGAGGAGAGAGAAGACATCGGATGTAATGGCTAGATCATTAATCGCCTCCTCCCATAGATTGTCTATAATTTACTCTCTACCATGATTTCGAGGGACAAGATTAGAAGTTTGATTCATTTGCGAGCATTAGGTAAATCGTTTGAAATTTATGCCCCCTATTTTGGGTTGGAGATGTGCCATGAATCTTTCGGGTCGAGTTGCATGGAAATTTGTTATGAAATACATCATTTCAAATAGGCAATACATGACTTGAGATGAATCAATGGTATTAGTAATACGAATAACAAAGGAATCTGATAGGATTGGAAGTGCAAAACATAGCATTGTCACAAAAGACATGAAACTGTAACTAGGAACAGTCGCTCGAGTAGAACAAAGAAAAAACCGCCTTGATGAGGGTTAAAAATAGATTGGAGCAAATATTAAAATTCACATGGAATTAAGATATACTTCCTCCGTTTGAAAAAGCTTGTCCCTCAAATAGATGTATCTAGCACCACACCAAGTTAGTGCTAGATACATCCATTTGAGGGACAAGCTGGGACAAGCTTAGTGCTAGATACATCAATTTGAGGGACAAGATTTTTCGGACGAATGGAGTAGAAGGCTAATCCAACGAATTTTGGTGGCACCATTCCTTTGATCCAAATGGCATTCATAGGAAAGGAAACCATATGAATTAGAATCACATAAATAACCCTCAAAAAATATAAAGAGTAGCTTAAGCTTGTGTCAGCTACATATGCACGCATGTCAATGTCGCGTCCCATAACTAAGGTAGATGAGCTGTTAGGGTTATCGGTATAATCTATCAATCTTGGCAATCCATTGCAAAATCGGATGGCTAGGAGAGCAAAGGGCCAAGATCATTGATGGACTAAGGAATTAATCAAACCATCTATTTCACACTATGGTGTTTATTTTTTTCCATTGATACGAACCAAATTCGTTTAATATATGCTAACAAATAAGCGGCTCAGCAGTAACCTTTTCCTGGCTACTGCCAGCAAGAGATTAAACGCCGGTGCTCATCCACCAGCCCCACTCACACCCAGAAAACAGTGTAGCGTCACCAAACCCTGGGACGCTCCAAGACGACGATAGGGACCACCTAGGGTTCAAATATATGTATGTCATTCAACTATCTCACTCGGATCTCCCTGGCACGCCAATCCCACGAGAAATCAGGAAACATACGATAAATTACGCAACACCCACAGCCAAGGCCACGCGGTGCCAGTGTTTTTGAAACCTTTTGATCCCGGGCCCACGCACCAACCAGCTATAACGCGGCCAAGTAGTACTGGGCACTCGTCGCGTCTTCTAGAGAAAGAATAGCAAGAAACTGCACTGAAGCTGGTACTAGCACTGAGATTGCAATAGGATGGATACTAGCATTAAGATTGCAATAGGGGATAGACATCAACGAACATACTAACTGGAGCATCGAGGACAGTGAAATACTAGTACACCACATTACGTCCTTTCAGTTGCTGATGATACCAAAGTAACGAACCACCAATAGTGCTATTACGGAAATGACTATCACTGAGTACAACTCAAAATTAAGAATCACTAACAGGTCATCACTTGATGCTTACAACTAGTTTCCTGGTGGGATCCATACATACCAACTCTGACTCTATCTGAACAATCAGTCGATGGATTATGTAGCTAACAATGGTAGCACCGAATTGAATGTGAATTGTGATCTGCGAATTCACTTTGCTTGCTTACTGTTGGGTGGAGGCGTTTGTTGAGTTGACAGGGTCAGCGATTGTCCGGCACCAGGTAGGACTCCATGTTGATCTGCGATAACCGCGCGCCGGGAAATAGCAGCTGGGGACAGGAGCGTTTATGGAATTAAAAACGGGTACCTAGGGAGGAGCGGCAGGGGCTGGAATGTAAGGGGGTCGGGGGAGGGAGCAGAGGAGGCATGGGAACTCACGTCGATCTGCTTTTGCACTTTGCGGGGCCGACCGCGAGGGCGGCTACGCGGGAGTGCACCGGTGAGGCCGTAGATGTCTTCCTCAATCTCCTCCGCGGAGAGTGATACAGAGAATCGTGGCCTCTTGAGCGCATCCGCGCGGACCGACCGCCGCTTGCGCTCGAACGCCTGTGGCGGCGCACTCGCGGCGATCGTGGCCACGAGGGATGGCATAGCAAGGCGACGCGGGCGGCCAGGGCGTGCCTTCAACGGTTGTGGAGAAACCACCTTGGTGACCTCAGGGTACTTGTTGACTACGGGGTTGCCGGTGCCCGATGCCTTTGCCACCTTGCCAAGGTCAAGCTGTAGCCTCTCGCTGACCTCATATTGCTGATTCGAGGAGGATCCCGTGTCCGGGGCGATGGTTTCGCCATGGCGGTTGACGGGAACGCACCGCAGCCGTCGTTGGCTCCCCCAGGGCTTGAGCATTGATGGCAGCAACATCAGCCTCCCTCGATGGGCGCTCGACGGCGTTGGATCTACCTCCACGGCCCCGCCACCCGCCTCCCTAGCGCCACCTTCCTTGGTGAGATCTGATGGGAAAGCCGCAGGCGACGGCTCCGCCGGGTTCACCATGGTCAGGGGGGATGTCGCACCCACGATCGCCGCTTTTGCAGCCGCTCTAGATCTGGCTGCGGCGGCAGTGAGAGGGGTACGATCTGATGTGGTGAGGACGAGATCT
>NC_041380.1:45790612-45797343 GCF_002162155.2 Triticum dicoccoides | reverse complement strand
CCCCCTATGCTTTATGTCATTTTTTTTATAAAACGGTGTGTTTTTTCTGTTTTATGTTTACTTTCTTCCTTTCTTTTTTGCAGGAGAAAGTCGTGTGTGTACACTCCATTTCTCTATGAATTTCTCCCTCTAGACCATTGCATGGATCACCGTTTTTAAAACTAATGTTTCAGTGTACCTTTCTGTGTAGGAAAAAAAGTGCATACGATGCAATGCTGATCTACACATTTACCTTCATGTCGAATGATCCTATAAAAACAAAAACAAAATACTTTAAAGCTTCATTCGGCAGCGAGTCTAAGGATATATTTCTAATGGCGTGCAAGACGTGTTTCGGTAGTCAAATTGACAATCTAAAATTGTGCATGCCATACAAAACTAGTAACCATGCTCATAAGAGCGTCTCCAACAATAGGGCAACACTGCCTTTTGCGGCTTTTGGAGGCCAAAAAACCTCTCCAATAGCTGCCCAAAAACTTCAACATGGTCAAAAACGTTTTTGGGTAGCCCAAAAACAGGGCACAACCGGATGCATATATTGGAAGGTTGCTGCCCAAAAACGCCAATCCACCCCTCGCCGCCCAACCGCCTCCTTACCACAGCCCCCCGCTGCCAAATCCTGTCGCCGCCGCTGCCGCACTGAATCCAACCGATTCCGTCCGGATCCAGCCACCACCAACACCGCCGCACCTCCCCGCCGCCTGGGTCTACCGCCTCCCGAGGGGTGGTGCCGGCCAACGGGAGCATTTGTCGCCTTTAAGTTTTCGCTCCATAGCATGTGTTTCGATTAGCACATGTAGTAGGCTTCCCAGCGGTGCGCTGAACTCAGCTCTTTCCCCTTTCCTGCTTCCTGAACCTCGCTTGGAACTGGCTAGCTCTTGTATTTCTGTTATGTCAAAGCAATGAAAAGGGGATCAGCCAAGTTGAAAAACAAATGCAAAACTGCTAGATACAGTTTTGCTTAACCACAACAACAATATGTTCATAGATCAACTCCAGGATAAAGAGTTGCAAGGAAGAATAATGTGATGGTTGCAGTGAGGTACTAGGTAAACGACAATTGCAATGACTCAATGAACACATCATCCAGCAACCCCAAAAATATCAATCCAATGCTACCCAGTGGATAACATGCTATGGTTCATTCATCAAAACATCAGACAGCATCTCACACCTGCAAATAGTTGGCATTCAACAACAGAGCGGAAGGACCCACAGAAAACGCGATGGAGATGGGCGCTAACACCATAAGCGATCACCAGGCGTGCTTCAAACAGCTCTCCACAGGAATTCTTTGCACACTCATCATCTATCCTCACAATAGAGTGACGGCGCCTGCCTATTGGAAGTAAATGGAGATAAGAGATATATAAATGTCGTTCCCGTTGTCATCCTCGCAAGCCACAACATCAAAATGCTTCCTGTGAAACGTATTGCGGTAGTCTTCAACTGTGTGCCAGAACCTTTTAAAGCTCAAGGCACACAAAGCCTGTGACCATTTCATCTTTTTTTACAGAATATTTTTCAAACTAAAAAAATACAATAGTCAAGGCCGTCGTAGTTGCAATAGCTGGAATGATTCTTCCTGCAATGAACTTCGCCTTCAGCTTGTCAACCTCTTGAATACTCTAACACATCAGAAGCAGTTAAAAAGAGGCTTCATTTGGAATCCTGAAGGTAGTTTCTTGGCACATGCTTCCAGCTTGGTTAAAAGGTCTTAGATAACAGCAGTATCGTCAACTGAGGCACTGGAGAGGTTAGTAGCCTTCTCATCTGTTTCAATCTTAACCCCACTCTTTGGCTCAAATTCAGGCACTGCAACCTTACTTACTATATCGGCCAGTCCAGTACGGGGATCCCAAAAGACACCCAGTCCGGTATGTTATTCACCCAGTCCGGTATGGGGATCCCAAAAGACACCGCTCTCAATATGGAAGAAGCCAGTATAAATTGAATGTGAGATGAATCAACAGCTGAGAATTGCACCGGGTGAGGGAAACGCTTAGGGGCAGACCAGTAAGAAGCACCGGTGCTAGTAGCAGCATCCTCAGGAAATGCGAATGTTAGCTGCTTCACACGATTAGAGAAGTAATCTTCAAACGTAGCAAAAGAAAACAGATGTTATTACATGGCATCTGGAGCACAAAAGATACTGTCCTATTTGTTGGCAATATATAATCAAAGTGAAACCATTTTAACTTCAAATAGCTAAGATGAAAAGAAAGAGGAAGAAAGCCAATAACAAATTGTTGAATTCAAAGGGGAATGTAGTACTTCAGTCAGGCATTCACGTACACGCTCCAACAATTACCTGGCTTGAGCATCACCTGCCTTTCTCATAGCAGCAGCATATTCAGCAGGATTAGATATAAATGAGTTCACTTCATTTGGAGTTTTCTCTAGCAGACCCTCAAATTTTGAGGGAGCCCATGTTAGACAATGGTCAATATTGTGCGGAAAATAATGAACTGTGCACATTGGTGCCTGTTTCTCAGGAGGATCTCGTGAAGCTCCATAGTTTTCAGTAAGGTGAGGAATCACCATCTGTGTATTACATTTGGGACCCAGCGTTCCAGATTCCAAGAATGGTTTCTGGAAGTATAGGCATCCCATGTCCACGTAGATCCTAGCATTGACATTATCAAGTGCATTGATCACAGCATCAAGGCCCTCCAAGAATGCATCATTGAGAACAAGTTCAGTCTCTGGACAGGCACGATTCTGCAGAGCATCAATATGGAGGCTGGAGTTGATAGCACTAGCAGCTGTAGCGGATACTGTAGATTTTGCCTGTCCAATGTTCCAATCACGAAACAGGAATTGCCGGCTCAAGTTGCTTTTTTCAATGACATAATCATCTGTTATAGTTAGCTTCCCTTTACGGCCACAAGAAAGCCCCATTAAAGCAAAGTTCTTCAAGAATTCACATCCAAGAGCACCAGATCCCACAACAAAAATATTAGAGTCTCGCATCTTCTTATGAAGCTTAGAACCAAAAACAGAAATCTGAGCATCGCAGCAGCTATTCAATGGCTTCAAGTCTTTAGGGTCCAATGCATACATACTTCAGCTCTAGATTGTTGTTTAATTGAGCTGAAAAAATCCATTTGTAATTAGAATTTTGTGCGCCTTTCTCTGCTAGTTGAGTACCTGAAATGAAATGGAAGGTCAGCTTTGAGGTGGAGCACTTCATGTTTTCTGCCAATAGGAGCGCTCACGGATTACAAGCTAATATCTAATTTTTGCCTTTTGTTTCAGGTGTGTGATCATTGATTCATATGATTAATTAATTGGTACTTGAGATCATTGGTCACCGCTTTCCACAATGATCAAGGAAGTTCAGTATAATAGGTATGGATGTTAAACTGTGTGGGGAACCTTATTTGATTGTTCCTAGGCCATCATCTTTTGTTTCAGGCATGTTAACATTGCTTCATTACGATGATCTAATGTTTGAGAACAGAGAGAGCCATGGTGTTCCACATGACTCAAGCAAAGTGAGAGACTAGATATATGATTCTAAATGATCAGTGAGATCTAATTGGTGAATCTTTCTGGAGCATTTGTGCTTTATCATGCAAAAGTTCAAGCCGTTAAGAGCATGAGGTTTATACACAGAAGATACTGCTATATTTAGTGAGATTGCCTTTTACAACAATTTTGCAGAACTTCTACAGAGGATAATCACTAACTGTACAAATCATTTTAAGATTTTGTTCTATTTAGTAAACACTGAATGCCATACAGATTTTTGAGGTTAATCAATAAAGATATAAATATCCATGTTTATTTATGTAGCTTATTGCGTTGATGTGATTCCAAATATTAGCTGTACCATATTCACGCTAGCTTTGCCCTAAATGTAAAATACTAAAAAGGTCTGGGTGCTACTTCAATTGGAATTTAACTGTGTTTTCTTTATATACATACATACTATGCCTTGCAGGAGTGCTCCCTTCTCCCAAGATAAATTGATTCATGTGTTCCATGGTGTGTTAAAACAGAGAGAAACATGCTAGACTCAATAATTTAATAAGGTTTTGATGGGACCCTTCCTTCTATTACCCCTGTTCCATTGCATAATGTGTAGAGAAAATGTAATGGTGTCTATTTTTACTCGGATGGTGCATCCAGCGGAGAAAGATGAGTACTATCCCCACTCCCCAGCAGTAATAACAAATAATGTTAGTCTCTGTATCGCTTTCACATCTATTGTGATGGACTTTCTATGCAATTATATGTAGTGATCAGTTATGCAATTCTAGCCCCACCAGCTTAGCGTGTATTATATACTTTGGTTTGTACATACTGCATAAATATCTGGCTCAGTAGAAGGCCTTGGAATCATTGCACTACCAGTGCCCATTCCATGCTACCATTGTGTACATAGACAAGAAGTTTGCTTCAGAAAGAGGAGCATGCTGGGTGTCATCTCCTCTGGATTCTTCTGTTGTACGTATCCTTTATAAAGAAAAACTTTCGACACCATGATGCTGACCTTTGCTGCCATTTTGGTATTACTTTAATGAAAATACCAAGATCTGTATTCTTCCATAATAAGCTATTCAGGTGGATTTTTGGTTCATTTTTTGGATTGCAAACCACACCATTTGTGGCAAGGAAGAAACTCCATTTACTGCTGAGGACCAAAGTGTATAACAGATCGATTTACTTGGTGCGAAGAAATCGGGAAGGACCGGAACTTGGACATAATAGGAAGTGGCGGTAATAGTTTTTAGATGTAATAATTTTTAAAAGCATGTCCTTGTGTTAAAGTAAACCTCCTTTACAGTTAATGTATTACTGAAAATTTTAGCACATCCATCTGCACTGGTTGATGACTAGTTCAAATAGTAAGAATATTTCAGTTGAAAAACGGGTTATTTCAGTTGTCTAGATTTGTCTAGATACGGAGGTATCTAGCACTAAAATGAGTCTAGATACATCCGTATCTAGACAAATCCAAGACAAGTAATTCGGAACGGAGGGAGTACAAGTTTTGAGCTCTTAATACTGGTGTGTAAAAACCTAATGTTAGTGGAGTTCTGTTAAATCACATGAAAAGTTGTCATTACTATCCTTCACTTTGGTGCCAAACACGAATAGAAAGTTATTGTCATTCACTCTGGTCCCAAAAGCGAATTAGACTGGTCTTTACATAAACTACATGGCTCTAACAAGAGATTAGTGGAATGGTGTTAACAGAACCCAAAATTGTTATCCACTAATACATAGGAACTAATATATAGAGAAAATTGATTTAATTGTGGGGGGAAAATCAAATTACTAATCTATAATACAACAAAAAAATGACAATAATCAAGCCAAAAATTATCCAGTGATACATAGGGAAAAGTTCATAACTTAATATATATATATATATATAGAATTGATATAGTTGTGGGACAAAACTCAAACTGTTAAGCTGTAATACAACGAAAAATTTGACAATAATGAAAGCCAAAACAAGTCTGCAATGTCTACAATGGCATCACTAAATAAAAAGTCACTTACTAGAAAAGGGAGGGTGTTATCCAAACCGGAGAAGGCCAGTTCATCCAGGAATTAGTAAGCAAAACACTATCAAAAGTCTGCAGACTCTTGTTTTCTATATCCCAAACTCCGATTTCTCGCCAGTTATGCTTACACATGTTGACATACTCAACAGAGTCATCCGTGATATAGACACAGTTCGGCTTCAGTGTTGGAAAATCTTTAGTGGCAAAGCACATGGAGCTATTATAACCAAGGAATAGTGCATGATCCGCTAAGCTTGTCATCTTCACAAGTGCCTGGTTCTCAAGGTCCACCTTATAGACCTCTATTTCAGTTGTTCTGAGCTCAATATACCGGTCTATGTCATCTTCGTTGTGACCCAGCAGATCTCTAGGAAGCTCCATGGGTGTTGATGAATCGACGTAGCTCCTCCACCTCCATATTTGCAAAATATCACCCCATGGAGCTTGCATGATGTACATGCTAGAAGGATCATCCCCCTTCCTAACTCTGCGCATGATCTTTTTGACAACAAGAGATGGCCCATTGAAATTGAGGGTGAAAACCGATCTGTGGCTGCGAAGCACATAGAACAAACCATCATCCTCATTGTAGAAAGAGTCCATGAAGCCCCAGCTGATGGCCATGAGCTGGTGGTCGTCGGGCGAGATCCAGGTCCACCGCTCGTCGCCGAGCCGGGCGTACGAGAGCTCGCCGATCGGCATGTGCACCAGCAGCACGATGCAGGCGCTCCCAGCCGCCGGGCTGCAGGAGAGGGTGACACGGTGGTACA
Organism: Triticum dicoccoides; assembly: GCF_002162155.2. Classification (NCBI taxonomy): domain Eukaryota; kingdom Viridiplantae; phylum Streptophyta; class Magnoliopsida; order Poales; family Poaceae; genus Triticum; species Triticum dicoccoides. Next base: position 45,791,054 of record NC_041380.1, on the reverse strand, counting down.
TGCAGTCCCTGGCCTCGCGCGCGTCAAAGGGGGTCGGCTCGGGATCGCCCCTGTCGAAGACGTTGTACATGAGGCGGCCTTGGGCGTCGGTGCAGCTCTCGACGTGGTGGAGAGTGGCGATGGGCGGGAGCGCGACGTGGGCGCCCGTGATAGGATTGAGGAGGTGGAGGTTGGAGGCCTCGTCGGCGGTGACGAGCCAGCCGTGCGCGGAGCCGACCGTGGAGTGGCGGGTGAGCGGGGGCTGCGGCAGGGGGACTCGGACGGAGTCGCCGGTGAAGGGGCAGCAGACGACGGCGCCGTCTGCGGCGGAATTGCGGCATGCGTAGACCAGGCAGGGGAGCTGATTCCGGGGGGTCGGAAGGGGGAAGCGATGGCGGCGGACGGCTAGGTAAGCAGCATGCCACGAGGCGCAGACAGCACCTGAGCGGACGAGGTCGGGGAT
>NC_041380.1:45777224-45790243 GCF_002162155.2 Triticum dicoccoides | reverse complement strand
TCTAGGGATCATGTGCCGAACTGCCGATCTACTTAGGAGACTTGTGAGTATACCTGCTCACCGGATACCCGGCCCGTCCGGCCCGACCCGACCCGGCCCAAAAAAGCTCGACCCAACTTGGCCTGGGCTTGCCCGAGGGCTGGGCATGGGCCTAAGTTTTGAGCCTGAAGCACACATTGGGCCGGGTCTGGTCTTGGGTATTTTGTTTAGGGAAGAGGCTCGGCCCGAGGCCCGGGGGAATTTTCCTCTAACGGGCTAGGCTTCGGCTTGAAACGTAGGCCTGATGGCCAGGCCAGGCCCGGGTCTAGATTTTCTTCCTCGGGCTTGGTTAGGCCCGGCCAAATGGATGGCCATTTATACTTGTGATATCTATTACATGATTTTTATGAGATCCATTTTAAAAAAAAATGTTCAAATATTTTCAATTTTTTAAACACACAACAATGTTTGATGTACAACCTTAAAAAATTCACCTTCAAATTCAACTTACATTAATAGAAAAAAAAGGACAAATTTGAATGTGAATAGTAGCAATTTTGTACATTGAGTTTAGATCTGATTTTTTGGAGATGTAAACATACCCTACGTGGATGTTGTCAAATAATTCAGAATTTTTTAATCTAAATATGATTTCCTTTTTTAGGTTGATCTCACGATCTCACCTAAATGTGGGATCTCATAAAAGTCTCCCTGATTTACTTGTGTCCTTGGACCATTGACATATGAGCAAGGCCTACAGCTGCATCCGATTAGAAAAGATGCCTCGTAACGATCGAGTGGAAATGGCTTAGATGACACGAAAAAGTTCAAGTGAAATTGCTTTACGGACGACACTTGCGGCACGACATTGTAACAATAGTTCCTCCTCACAGCTATAAGCATCAGCCATAAAAAACAATTGCTTTGGGTAAATCGTTTGAAATTTGTGCCACCTATTTTGGGTTGGAGATATGCTACGAATCTTTTGGTCGAGTTGCATGGAAATTTATTATGAAATACATCATTTCAAATAGACAATAAATGACTTGAGATGAATCAAAGGTATTAGGAATACGAATAAGAAATGAATCTGATAGGTTTGAAAGTGCAAAACATAGCATTATCACAAAAGACATGAAAACTGTAGGAATAGTCTCTCTGGTAGAACAAAGAAATAACCCGACTTGATCCCATAAAAAACGTGTGCACGAATTGTGCCCATCCATTAGCCCCACTCACACCCAGAAAGCGTATGGACCATGCGGCATCAGCGAACCCTGGGACGCTCCAGGACGACGATAGGGACCACAAGGGTTTGGATACATGTATGCCATTCAGTTACCTTACTCGGGTCTCCCAGACACGCCAACCCCACGAGGAATCAGGAAACAAGTGACGAACTACGCAGCACCCTCTGGCAAGACCACACGGTGCCAGGGTTTTCGAAACCTTTTGGTCCCGGCCCCACATGTCAACCAGCTACAACGCGACCAAGCAGTACTGGCACTCGCCACTGCGGTTAGCTAGCAAAAACATCTTCTAGAGAAAAAATAGCAAGAAATTGTATGCACTGAAGCTGGTACTAGCATTGAGATTCCAATAGGGATGTATGTGAACGAATGTACTAGCATCAACGAACATACTGAGCATCAAGAGCAATGCAATTACTAGTACACCACATTACGTCCTTCCAATTGCTGATGATACCAAAGTAACGAACCACCACTAGTGCTATTACGGAAATGAATATCACGGAGTACAACTCAAAATTAGAAATCACTAACAAGTCATCACTTGCTGCTTACAACTAGTTTCCTGGTGGGATCCATACATACCAACTCTGATTCTATCTGAACAATTAATCGATGGATTATGTAGCTAACAATGGCAGCACCCAATTGAAGGTGAATTGTGATCTGCGAATCCACTTTGCTTGCTTACTGTTGGGTCGAGGCGCTTGTTGAGTTGACAGGGTCAGCGATTGTCCGGCACCCGGTAGGACTCCACGTTGATCTGCGATAACCGCGCGCGAGGAAATAGCAGCTGGGGACAGGAGCGTTTATGGAATTAAAAACGGGTCCGTATGGAGGAGGGGCAGGGGCTGGAACGTAAGGGGGTCAAGGGAGGGATTAGAGGAGGCACGGGAACTCACATCGAGCTGCTTTTGCACTTTGCGGGGCCGACGGCGAGGGCGACTACATGGGAGTGCGCCGATGAGGCCGTAGATGTCTTCCTCAATCTCCTCCGCGGAGAGTGATATGGAGAATCGTGGCCTGTTGAGCGCATCGGCGCGGACCGACCTCCGCTCGCGCTCGAATGCCTGCGACGATGCACTCACGACGGTCGTGGCCGCGTGGGATGGCATAGCAAGGTGGCGGCGGCGGCCAGGGCGTGCCTTCAATAGCTGTGGAGAAACCTCCTCGGTGACCTCAGGGTACTTGTCGACTTTGGGGTTGCCAGTGCCCGGCGCCTCTTCCACTTTGCCGACGCCAAGCTGTAGCCTCTCGCTGACCTCATATTGTTGATCCGAGGAGGATCCCGTGTCCGGGGCGATGGGTTCGCCATGGCGGTTCACGGGAACACACCGCAGCAGCCATTGGCTTCCCCAGGGCTTGAGCATTGATGGTAGCGACATCAGCCTCCCGCGGTGGGCACTTGACGACATTGTAACCATCTCCGCGGCCCTGCCCCCCGCCTCCATAGCACCGCCTTCCTTGGTGAGATCCGAAGGGAAAGCCGCGGGCGACGGCTCCGCCGAGTTCACCATGGCCGGTGAAAGTGCAACTATCCCTAGGTGGTTTTGGTAATTCATAACAACATATAGCTCATTGAGCTAATGCTATTCCAAGATGACTATTTCAGGAAAGCTCAATGATTGGCATGGCATGGATGTGAAAGTGGAACCCTCAAAATGCTAAGGACAAAGGATTGGCTCAAGCTCAAAAGCTCAAGACTCTTCATTTTATATTTTAGTGATCCAAGATCACATTGAGTCTTTAGGAAAAGCCAATACTATCAAGGAGGGATGAGGTGTTGCTTAATGAGCCTCTTGCTTCATGTGCTTAGTGATATGCTCCAAAACCCTCAACTACTTTCCCATATCCATAAATGACCTAAACCCTAAGCCAAACTCGGTCATGCCGATTCTTTCTATCCGGCGCCACCGAGTTTCACTTGGCATAGCCATTGCCAAACCCTAAGCAAATCGGTTCTACCGATAGGGATCTCGGTCTCACCGAGATGGGTTGCAAACTCTCTGTTTCCCTTTCGTAACTTTTCGGTCTCACCGAAAGAGCGGATCGGTCCCACCGAGATTGCAATGTAAATTCAGTGTTTCCCTTTTGTAACTTTTCGGTCTCACCGAAAGAGCAAATCGGTCCCACCGAGTTTGCCTGACCAACTCTCTGGTTAGCTAATTACCAAAATCGGTCTCACCGAGTTTGTGTAATCGGTATCACCGAGATTACGGTATGCCCAAACCCTAACCATATCGGTCCTACCGAGTTGCATGTCAGTCCCACCGAAAATCTCTAACGGTCACTAGGTTTACCTTTTCGGTCCGACCGAGTTTGTTGATTCGGTCCCACCGAGATTGAAAAACTGTGTGTAACGGTTGGATTTTGTGTGGAGGCTATATATACCCCTCCACCTCCTCTTCATTCGTGGAGAGAGCCATCAGAACACATACACAATTCCAACTCATATGTTCTGAGAGAGAACCACCTACTCATGTGTTGAGACCAAGATATTCCATTCCTACCATATGAATCTTGATCTCTAGCCTTCCCCAAGTTGCTTTCCACTCAAATCTTCTTTCCACAAAATCCAAATCCTATGAGAGAGAGTTGAGTGTTGGGGAGACTATCATTTGAAGCACAAGAGCAAGGAGTTCATCATCAACACACCATTTGTTACTTCTTGGAGAGTGGTGTCTCCTAGATTGGCTAGGTGTCACTTGGGAGCCTCCGACAAGATTGTGGAGTTGAACCAAGGAGTTTGTAAGGGCAAGGAGATCGCCTACTTCGTGAAGATCTACCGCTAGTGAGGCAAGTCCTTCGTGGGCGATGGCCATGGTGGGATAGACAAGGTTGCTTCTTCATGGACCCTTCGTGGGTGGTTGCTTCTTCGTGGGCCCTTCGTGGGTGGAGCCCTCCGTGGACTCGCGCAACCATTACCCTTCGTGGGTGGAGCCCTCCGTGGACTCGCGCAACCGTTACCCTTCGTGGGTTGAAGTCTCCATCAACGTGGATGTAGGATAGCACCACCTATCCGAACCACGGGAAAAACATCCGTGTCTCCAATTGTGTTTGAATTCTCCAAACCCTTCCTTTTACATTCTTGCAAGTTGCATGCTTTACTTTCCGCTGCCAATATACTCTTTGCATGCTTGCTTGAATTGTGTGATGATTGCTTGACTTGTCCTACAATAGCTAAAATCTGCCAAGAACTATAATTGGGAAAAGGTTAAGTTTTTATTTGGTCAAGTAGTCTAATCACCCCCCCTCTAGACATACTTTCGATCCTACAAGTGGTATCAGAGCTTTGGTCTCCATTTGCTTTGATCTCCATAGCTTTTGGTGGTCATAGCCTTGGTTCACAACCTAGGAGAGTATGGCGTCTAGCGAGGGAAATTATCACCGTAGAGGTCCTTACTTTGATGGTACTAATTTTGCTAGTTGGAAGCATAAAATGAAAATGCATATTCTTGGACATAACCCCGCCGTTTGGGCTATTGTGTGTGTTGGTTTGCAAGGTGACTTCTTTGATGGGAAAGAACCAAACCGTGAAGCTACCGCGGATGAGTTGAAGATGTTGCAATACAATGCTCAAGCTTGTGATATTCTCTTCAACGGATTGTGCCCTGAAGAATTCAACAAAATCAGCCGTCTTGAGAATGCAAAGGAAATTTGGGACACTTTGATTGATATGCACGAAGGTACCGACTCCGTCAAGGAATCCAAGTTGGATGTGCTTCAAAGTCAACTTGACAAGTTCAAAATGAAAGATGGTGAAGGTGTCGCTGAAATGTACTCTAGGCTTGCTCTCATCACAAATGAGATTGCCGGCTTAGGAAGTGAAGAGATGACCGAAAGATTCATCATCAAGAAGATTCTAAGAGCCTTGGATGGAAAATATGATACCGTGTGCACGTTGATCCAAATGATGCCCAATTACAAAGATCTCAAGCCAACAGAGGTGATTGGAAGAATTGTTGCTCATGAGATGTCACTTAAGGATAAAGAGGAACTTCACAACAAATCAAGTGGTGCCTACAAAGCCCCATGTGAAGCCCATACATCATCAAGTGAGAAACAAAACTTCAATGAAGAATTGAGCTTAATGGTGAAGAACTTCAACAAGTTCTACAAGAGTAGAAGCAAAGATAGAAGCTTCAAGTCAAGGTCCTACAATGACAAAAGATCTTCTAGTCGAGAGCGAAACTGCTACAGTTGTGGAAGACCCGGACACTATTCCAATGAGTGTACGGCTCCCTACAAGAGAAGAGAAGATTCTCCAAAAAGAAGAAGCAAAGAATCACCACCAAGAGAGAGAAGGAGTAGAGATGATCGTTATGAACGAAGATACTCACGGAGAAGCAAGGATTCGGAAAGGAAGAAAAAATCATCAAGGAGCTACACAAAACGAAGACATCAAGCTCATGTTGGTGAATGGGTATCCGGCTCCGACTCCGACAGCCACTCCGAGAGAAGTTATCACTCCGACTCCGAAGATACTCAAGATGAAGGTGTTGCCGGTCTAGCACTTGTGTCAATCAACTCCTACGACATATTTGACTCATCAAATGAAGGAATTGAAAGATGCTTCATGGCCAAAGGTCCTAAGGTAACACACCCCGAATATGTTGATTTTAATAGTGATGAAGATGACTTGTTAGGTGATGATTTGCTTGTTGACAACTCTAGTGATGAATACTATGATGAAACGTCAATTAATCATGCTAATCAAGATAAAACGAATGCCAATGATAAGGAGAAGATTGAGGCTCTAACTAAAGAACTAAACACTCTTAAGTTAGCTCATGAAACTATCTTCGAAGATCATCGAGAACTTTTAAGAGCTCATGAGAAATTACGCTTTGAAAAGCTCAATCTTGAGCAAGAGCATAAGTTCTTAAAAGCAATCAATGATGATCTCCGCAACAAAAGTTCTTCTTACATTGCCAAGCGTTTACTCTTATCCATTTACATGCCTCAAGCCAAGTCTAGTAACAAGAACAAGAAAGATTCTTCCTCTAGCAGTAACAATGATCATGCTAAATCCAATATTGTTGCTTCTAGTAGTTCTCTTGATTCCACTAATGATTCTCTTAGCCAAGTTACACTTAAGCAAGAAAATAGCTTATTGAAGGGAATTATAGAGAAAGGAGTGTACAAAAGCCTTGCCGGGAGTAAGCAATTTGAGGAAATTGTGCACAAGCAAGGAATGCACCGGAAGAATCAAGGTGTTGGTTTTGAACGAAAGTTCAATGCCAATGGAGTTGAGTGGGAAGAAGATCAATACCCCAAGACAAATTTTGTTCCTCAACAAGAGAAGTATGATACTTCTTTCAAGGGGACACAAGCTCAAGATGATCTTCCACCACAAGACTACAAGCAAAAAGGCAAGGACAAGCTTCAAGAAGAAATTGATGCATTTGAAGAAGCTCCTAAGACCTTAGTCAAGTGGATTCCCAAGACTACTTCAAGTTCCACTTCATCAAGTACGACTACAACTCCAAGGATTCCCATCAAGATGGTGTGGATCCAAAAGAAGAAGAACTAGAGAGTTCTTGAGGGTGACTCCGCCAACATACTTCACTCTTATCATTTTGGCAAGAACAAGTGCAATCAACTTCCACATCTTGCACTAGTTCAAGGAGTCGCAAACCCTCTTGTTGGTAAGACAAGGGACAAGGTAACCTAAAAGTTTTCATGGACATCATCTTGTGTGTGCATCACTCTATGTCTATGGATATCCTTGTTTGTTCCTTGTGGGACTAACCCATGTAGGTATTGAAAGTGCAATTCACTCAAATGGATAGCTCCAAGTGATCTACATCAACTTGAGCATCCACATCTTCAACATCTACATGAAGTCATCATCGACAAAAACCGAGGTTAGTTCATCCCTCTAAGGGGGGATATCACATCTAGGGGGAGCTTTACTCTAAGACTTGAGCTAAAGCAACTCTAAAGATGTGAACACAACAATGCTTTATGTAAAAGTGGTAACCCCACTTGAGCTTAAACGATGAGTATGACCTATGATCAAGTGTTCTCACTTGACTCCTAAGTCAATATACTCATATATAGATGACCTTGTCATCACAAATTGCTTGATAGATGCTAGAATTGGTTGTGCATGCCTTGTCACATATTTCATTTGCCATCTTATTGTGTGAGCATGCTGGTTGCATATTTTACTCATTCGAGGACATCCACTTGTTGTTTTGATTGTTTGGTTTTATTTCCTTTTGCCAAGTGGATGGACAAGAATGCCTAAGAACCTCCTCTAGCTATCTATGCTTTTCTCGTCTCAAACTCTATTCATGCTACATCACAAAATTTGATCAAGTCAGATTCGAACCACTCTGTGTGAGGAGCGCTCGGAGTCCCCAATTCGTCATAGACTTAAACTTCCAAAACCTCTTTATGATTCTCGGTCTGACCGATACCCTACTTTCGGTCCTACCGAGATCATTAAGTTGATCTAGGTTTTCGATCTCGGTGCAACCGATTTGAACCATTCGGTCACACCGAGTTGCAACAACTGTATATAGTTTTGCATCTCGGTGCCACCGAGTTGTTCCACTCAGTCACACCGATAGGGTCGGGCTATATATAGTCACGGGCAAAAATTTGGAAATTTCTCCAAACCCCTTCACCCGCGCGATAGCCTGCTCTGCCAACTTGGTCTCCGGATCATCTCCTCGCCGCCAGCCGCCTCCAGTCGCTGGTCTCTGTCGCCGTCAACAGAAATTCAACCCCGCCGTTGCCGCCATAGCGAGTCTCCGCCGAACTAGGGTATGGACTCGATCTTTGTGCTATTCCCCAATCCGATTCTTAGCACATTGTGATCATCATGATTCTTGCCACGTTTGTTAAACTTCTATCCAGTCAATGAACTCGTAGATTAGGTTTAATTCGAAAATTTTAGGGTTAGGTTTCCGCCGAAACCATCTCGGACCCACCGAGTTGAAAAACTCGGTCCCACCGATTTGGCTTATGCCATTGCACAAGTGAGACTCGGTCTGACCGAGAATTACTTAGCGGTGTGACCGATTTTGGAACTTTGTGAAACCCTAGCAGTCTCGGTGCCACCGAATTGTGACTCGGTCTGACCGAGTTCACTAGTTTAGGTTCCAAAACTGCTTCGGTATCACCGAGTTTAAAAATCGGTAGATCCGAGATGATTTCAGTGGGAAACTAAAACTAAGATTTTGAATCATTCTTTTGCAAAAATCTCTGCATTTTGTGATGCTCATCCACTCTACCTCATCTATAAACTATTCACAGGGTCAGCAGTCAGCTTGTTCATCATGTCAGACCAAAGTGATAGCTAGAACATGTCAGAACAGCCAGTGTAGATGAGTGAGGGCACTAGTCCCTCAAGTTCTTCAGATGAAGGCAGCAGGAGCACCCCTAGCAATCTGCCAAAAGCTGCCACAAGACAAAGGAAGAAGAGAACCTCAGAATCAGAGGATGAGGACTATGTGGCAGAAGAGGAAGCAACTTCAAAGAGAGTAGTGCTCGAGAAGGAACATGGCTCAGCTCAAGGCACAAAGCCAGGATTGAAAATCAAAAGGCCAACAGGTAGGCAGCCTATGCCAAAGGCCAGAGCCTCAACTCAGATTCCTGAAAAGCCTGCAACCATAGAGCCAGTTGCTGCTGAAGGAAATAAAAGGAAGGAAAGGGTCAAGAAGACCGTAGCCAGAGTGCTTGGAAAGGCTTCCATCATGGAAGAAGAGGAAGAAGAAGAGGTTGATGCACCAGCACCTAAGGAACCCAAGCTAATGGGTGATGCTATCAAATCAGGGGCTACTGCATCTAAGCCCAAGGAAGCACCCAAGGCTGCATCAAAGGTCAAGACAGCTCCAAAGAGAAATACGAGGAGCATACCTGCAACTGAAAAGAACAAGGCCCCAGTGCCTGAAGCTGCTGAAGAAGATGATGAAGAACATGTTCTGAGAAAGCTCAAGCCCAAGATCCCAGACCACAATGATGCTCATCCTGTGGCTGAGGACATGAAGCTCAGAAGAGACTCAGGGCTGAGGAAGTGGAGAGAAGCAGATCCGTATGCTTCAAGGAGAAGAACTCCTGTTGATTACAGGTTTCACACTAAGGAACAGCAGGACTTCTATGAGACAGTTTTGTTGGACAAGAAGCCCATAGTTTGTGACATGAGATGGGTTGATTGGGAGTACATCAAGGATAATGAAGAGCACTATCCTGGAGTGCAAGACAGCTTCAATGCTTGTGGAGTAGCAGACTTTGTTGGGCAGAAGCTCACAAAGTGGAACGAGGAACTTATTATGCAATTCTACTCCACGGCACACTTCTATCCAGATGGTAGGATAACTTGGATGTCTGAAGGTACGAGGTACCAATCTACAGTTGCTGAATGGGCTCAGCTGATCAATGCCCCAGAAGAGTAGGAAGATGACTTGGATGTATACGCCAAGAAGAAGATGGACCACAACTCTATGTCCAACATGTACAAGGAAATTCCAAATGAAGCACTTGATACTTTCAAGTTTGGCTCAGTGCATTATCTTCTGTCAGGGCTGCCAACTATCAACTGGATCCTTAGGCACACCTTGTTGCCCAAGTCAGGTGATCACAAGATGATCAGAGGCCATGCAATCAATTTGCTTCATATATTTGATGCGCCACAGAAGTTCAAAGTGATGAGCCTCATGGTAGAGACCATTAAGAGGACATCAATTGATCAGAAGAGGAGCTGTGGATATGCCCCACAAATTCAGGAGTTAATCAACTCCAAGATGGGCACAGACATATACTTATTGGACAAGGAACACCTGCCCATCCGTCCAGATTTTGAAGATAATCAAGTTGTCATGAATGAGAATGAACCATCATCTGCACAAGCACAAGCAAAGAAGGAGAAGGCAAGGAAGGAGAAAGCTGCCAAGATGCCAACTCAAGAGGAGGCATCTGAGTATTTCTTGAAAACGAAACAAGAGCAGCTTGGTTACTTGATTGCATCCACACTGAGGATTGAGCAAGAACTGGCCACCCTCACTCAGAATCAGCAGAGCTTAGAGAGGATCATGGAACAAAAGTTTTATGACTTGGATGTCAAAGTAACAGAGATTCAGTCTGCAGTGGAACAACTTCAGGATGACATGCAGGAGAGGAGAGGCAAGACTACAACTGATGCATTTGCCAGAGTGCCAAGAGCTCAGAGATCACATGCAGTGCCAATTGCTGACACCAGAGCCACCACTTCTGCACCAGCTACAGCCTCAGTTCCACCAGCTCCAGCGTCCACTTCAGCCTCGACTCCGACCACGTCTACAGAAGGCTTCATCCTTGGAGTGCTCCGGACTCCACCACCACTAGAAGATCAAGCCTGAGCGTCGATCTAGCACTATGCATTTTCTAGGAACTTTTTGGTAACTTGTTGCCAAAGAGGGAGAAAAATGTATAGATCATAGGCTTCGAGAGAGAGAGTGTTGCTTTTTTCTCTCTTGCTTTATTTGATGGGTTTTCGAACTTTGTTTGCTGTTGTGTGAGATACTATGTCATTGCTCGTGAGACATTGATGATCATGTGTTTGATCATAAGCTACACTTAATGTTTGCTTAATATTATCATCTTATCTATCTTATGTGATCATTCACTATTCTTGGTGATGAGTGCATGTATTTCATTCTTATCATTTTAAGCGCTCCACCAAGATGTATGTGACATGAAAGAGTAACCCATGACTCTAACTCTTTGTGCATTTGCAGTCCAAAGCAAATTTTAAATATGCATAAATTTAGGGGGAGCTCTTACTTGTCACATACTTCTCAAAGCGACGATATATTTCATGCTTATTATCATTTGTCGAAGCTTTGATCTATATGTTGTAAACAATTACCAAAAAGGGGGAGATTGAAAGTGCAACTATCCCTAGCTGGTTTTGGTAATTCATAACAACATATAGCTCATTGAGCTAATGCTATTCCAAGAAGACTATTTCAGGAAGGCTCAATGATTGGCATGGCATGGATGTGAAAGTGGAACCCTCAAAATGCTAAGGACAAAGGATTGGCTCAAGCTCAAAAGCTCAAGACTCTTTATTTTATATTTTAGTGATCCAAGATCACATTGAGTCTTTAGGAAAAGCCAATACTATCAAGGAGGGATGAGGTGTTGCTTAATGAGCCTCTTGCTTCATGTGCTTAGTGATATGCTCCAAAACCCTCAACTACTTTCTCATATCCACAAATGACCTAAACCCTAAGCCAAACTCGGTCATACCGATTCTTTCTATCCGACGCCACCGAGTTTCACTTGTCATACCCATTGCCAAACCCTAAGCAAATCGGTTCTACCGATAGGGATCTCGGTCTCACCGAGATGGGATTGCAAACTCTCTGTTTCCCTTTCGTAACTTTTCGGTCTCACCGAAAGAGCGGATCGGTTCCACCGAGATTGCAATGTAAATTCAGTGTTTCCTTTTTGTAACTTTTCGGTCTCACCGAAAGAGCAAATCGGTCCCACCGAGTTTGCCTGACCAACTCTCTGGTTAGCTAATTACCAAAATCGGTCTCACCGAGTTTGTGTAATCGGTCTCACTGAGATTACGTTATGCCCAAACCCTAACCATATCGGTCCTACCGAGTTGCATGTCAGTCCCATCGAAAATCTCTAACGGTCACTAGGTTTACCTTTTCGGTCCGACCGAGTTTGTTGATTCGGTCCCACCGAGATTGGAAAACTGTGTGTAACGGTTGGATTTTGTGTGGAGGCTATATATACCCCTCCACCTCCTCTTCATTCGTGGAGAGAGCCATCAGAACACATACACAATTCCAACTCATATGTTCTGAGAGAGAACCACCTACTCATGTGTTGAGACCAAGATATTCCATTCCTACCATATGAATCTTGATCTCTAGCCTTCCCCAAGTTGCTTTCCACTCAAATCTTCTTTCCACAAAATCCAAATCCTATGAGAGAGAGTTGAGTGTTGGGGAGACTATCATTTGAAGCACAAGAGCAAGGAGTTCATCATCAACACACCATTTGTTACTTCTTGGAGAGTGGTGTCTCCTAGATTGGCTAGATATCACTTGGGAGCCTCCGACAAGATTGTGGAGTTGAACCAAGGAGTTTGTAAGGGCAAGGAGATCGCCTACTTCGTGAAGATCTACCGCTAGTGAGGCAAGTCCTTCGTGGGCGATGGCCATGGTGGGATAGACAAGGTTGCTTTTTCATGGACCCTTCGTGGGTGGTTGCTTCTTCGTGGGTGGAGCCCTCCGTGGACTCGCGCAACCATTACCCTTCGTGGGTGGAGCCCTCCGTGGACTCGCGCAACCGTTACCCTTCGTGGGTTGAAGTCTCCATCAACGTGGATGTAGGATAGCACCACCTATCCGAACCACGGGAAAAACATCCGTGTCTCCAATTGCGTTTGAATTCTCCAAACCCTTCCCTTTACATTCTTGCAAGTTGCATGCTTTACTTTCCGCTGCCAATATACTCTTTGCATGCTTGCTTGAATTGTGTGATGATTGCTTGACTTGTCCTACAATAGCTAAAATCTGCCAAGAACTATAATTGGGAAAAGGTTAAGTTTTTATTTGGTCAAGTAGTCTAATCACCCCCCTCTAGACATACTTTTGATCCTACAGCCGGGGGCGATATCACGCCCACAATCGCCTTTGCAGCCGCTCTAGATCTGGCTGCAGCGGCAATGAGAGGGGTATGTCTTGATGTGGTGAGGATGAGATCTGAGATACGACGAGGACGAGGGTGGATTTGCATGCGGCGTTAAAACCGTGGGCTAAAGGGGAAATAGATGGATGC
>NC_041380.1:45758928-45776839 GCF_002162155.2 Triticum dicoccoides | reverse complement strand
GGGGGGTTACGATGAGGTTTCCCCCTCTGCTTTGTCTTTTTTGGGGATTTACTTACGAAATGGTGTGTTTTTGCCGTTTTATATGGACTTTCGTGTGTATACATTCCATTTCTTTATGAATTTCTCCCTCTAGACCATTGTATGGATCACCGTTTTTGTAACTAATGTTTCAGTGTACCTTTCTGCGTAGGAAAAAAAGTGCATACGATGCAATGCTGATCTACACATTTACCTTCATGTCGAATGATCCTATAAAAACAAAAACAAAATACTTTAAAGCTTCATTCGGCAGCGAGTCTAAGGATATATTTTTAATGGCGTGTAAGACATGTTTCAGTAGTCAAATTGACAATCTAAAATTGTGCATGCCATGCAAAACTGGATATAGTAACCATGCTCATAAGAGCGTCTCCAACAATAGGGCAACACTGCCTTTTGCGGCTTTTGGAGGCCAAAAAACCTCTCCAATAGCTGCCCAAAAACTTCAGCATGGTCAAAAACGTTTTTGGGTAGCCCAAAAACAGGGCACAACCGGCTGCATATATTGGAAGGTTGCTGCCCAAAAACGCCAATCCACCCCTCGCCGCCCAACCGCCTCCTTCCCACAGCCCCCCGCAGCCAAATCACGTCACCGCCGCTGCCGCATCCAGCCACCACCAACACTGCCGCACCTCCCCACCGCCTTGGTCTGCCGCCTCCCGAGGGGTGGTGTCGGCTAAGGGGAGCATTTGTTGCCATTAAGTTTTCGCTCCATAGCATGTGTTTCGATTGGCACATGTAGCAACTAGCTCTTTTCCCTTTCCTGCTTCCTGAACGTCGCTTTGAACTGGCTGGCTACGAATTGTATTTCCGTTATGTCGAAGCAATGAAAAGGGATCAGCCAAGTTGATTTTTTTTCTTCAAAACTGCTAGATACAATTTTGCTTAACCACAACAACAATATGTTCATAGCTCAACTCCAGTGATAAAGAGTTGCAAAGAAGAATAAAGTGATGGTTGCAGTGAGGTACTGATGTATGAGGTAACAATTGTAATGACTCGACGAACACATCTTCAAGCAACCCCAAAATATCAATCCAATGCTACCCAGTGGATAACAGGCTATGGTTCATTCATCAAAATATCAGACAGCATCGCACACCTGCAAATACTTGGCATGCAACAACAGAGCGGAAGGACCCACACAAAACGCTATGGATTGCTACCAATGCAAAAAGAAACCGAACCGACCAAGAGTAGGAATGTTTCAAACATCTCTCCACAGGAATTCTTTGCACACTAGTCATCTATCTTCACAATACAGTGACAGCGCCTGCCTATCGGATGTAAATGGAGATAAGAGATAAATGTCGTTCCCGTTGTCATCCTTGCAAGCCACAACGAAATCAAAATGCTTCCTGTATGCTGGAACATCTACCTAGATCCCTGTGCGTTGGGAACATGGTGTTGGTACAGCAAGGATGTGCCACAAGAGACACTGTAAGCAGTCAGGCCCTTGTCGCTTAACCACTTAGGTAGTTCTGGCGAGAGTAATGTTGCTCTTGATACACCATCGGTCCCACACTGTCCATCTCATGTCTTGATCCTTCACCACCTTGGGTGGAACAGGTTGAGCCATGGAAAACATTGGTAGTGCCAGGTTGGCAAACGTATTTGCGGTAGTCTTCAACTGGGTGATCACCAGCCAGAACCTTGTAAAGCTCAAGGCACACAAGGCATGTGGCCATGGCCGTCATAGTTGCAATAGCTGGAATGATTCTTCCTGCAATGAACTTCGCCTTCAGCTTGTCGACCTCTTGAATACCATAGTTTCTCACACGCATATTAGCAAGACCAGCAATCAAGTCCATGTGGAGATTTGTATCATCATCCTACAAAAGAAAAATGTCATGTAACCAGAATTAGTGAAGAAAGAGGATCAGCTATAAATATTTGATTATTTCTGTCCTTTTACAGTGGTTTGCCGGAAGATATTTTGAGAACTGAAATTAACAGATTCCCATAATCTAGAATTGCATTCCTTATGCCTCATATAATATATAACAAAGTCAACAACAGCTATTTGACACAGGCAATCACATATGAAAACATCTTTACGGTGCCAGCAGAAAAAACAGAAACACACACAAATAGAATATACACCAACATGGAAGGATAGGTGGAGGGGAGCATAAAAAAAAAACTCGTTCTCGAAGAACTGTGAAGTTACTTATCCTCAATGTATCTGGGCAGAAGTGGAGAGTAGATTACTACTAGCAACAAGGGAGAAAGGAGTGCGGCGATTTAGCGGACAGGCGCGCGTGCTCACGCTATGTGTCACGCAGGTACAGGTCGAGCGCTGTCGCAACAGGCAACACTGTGTGTGGGTCCTGTGACGGCGAGAAAGTGGACCAATGGTACATGACGGAGTCATGGCGGATGTGCCGCTACGGGATCGACACCGAGAGAAACGAATGTCACGGCTGTGATTCGCGGTAACAAAAAAAAGGTAGGAAACTGGCGGCCTGCGATCCCATAAAAAATGGAGTGCGACACGTTGGGTGTGCGTGTCCCTACCCCAACGGAGACATGCTCCGAAGGACGCGGGCATGGAGGAGAATGGTGTTTCCTTCTTTTAGAAATACCTGGGAATGACGAATGGATTTGAGTTATTAGAGCATCTACAATCGGACGTTTTAAACCGGTCTCAAATGCCCGGACGGCCCGTCCGGACGTCTTAAACGGACATAAAAAATTCGGGCTATCCGGCAACCCTCATATCCAGCCCAAAATATGGGGCGGATATGATGAGTCCGGGCACTTCCGCCACATCACTCCAGCCCATCCCGACCCCACTTTGTCCCACATATATCCCCAATCCGGCCAGCCCCGCTGGCCCGGACGCGCACGCCGGAGTCGGTGGCGCCTGCCGCCCGCGCGAGAGTCGGTGTGCAAGGGAAAGGCACGCATCGGAGAGCTTTGTCCGCCGCCATCGCGGGTTATAGGTGGAGCCCGACGAGGATGAGCGGCTCGCATGGGTCTACTGTTGATCGCTTACGATGGCGGAGACGGGCGCTCGGCGGCTCCGCCGGAAGAACGCGAAGGCTCTCCGGCTTGCCATCGAGCAGTCTGAGCGGGAGGCCAAGGAGAAGGCGACGGAGGCTGCTCGGTTGGCGAAGCTCAGGCGCCAGCAGGACCGGGGCGTCCAGCGCCTCAAGGGCCTCGTCATCGTCTCCTCCTCCTCCTCGTCGGACGACCACGGCTCCTTGTCCGATGAATCCGATGATCCTCCACCAGCCGCCGACAGCTACAGCTGCGCCACGACCGGAAGGGGAAAGGTGTTGGGTTTCGTAGTAATTTCAAAAATTTTCCTACGCACACGCAAGATCATGTGATGCATAGCAACGAGAGGGGAGAGTTTTGTCTACGTACCCATGCAGACCGACTGCGGAAGCGTTGACGCAACGTAGAGGAAGTAGTCGTACGTCTTCACGATCCAACCGATCAAGTACCGAAACTACGGCACCTCCGAGTTCGAGCACACGTTCAGCTCGATGACGATCCCCGGACTCCGATCCAGCAAAGTGTCGGGGAAGAGTTCCGTCAGCACGACGGCGTGGTGACGATCTTGATGCACTACAGCAGCAGGGCTTCGCCTAAACTCCGCTACAGTATTATCGAGGAATATAGTGGCTGGGGGCACCGCACACGGCTAAGGAATAGATCACGTGGATCAACTTGTGTGTTCTAGGGTGCCTCTACCTCAGTATATAAAGGACCAAAGGGGGGAGGCTGGCCGGCCACAAGGGGCGCGCCAGGAGAGTCCTACTCCCTCCGGGAGTAGGATTCCCCCCCCCCCCAATCCTAGTTGGAATAGGATTCCTTGGGGGGGGGGGGGAAGAGAGATAGGGGGCTGGCCACCTCTCCTAGTCCTAATAGGACTAGGGGAAGGGGGAGGCGCGCAGCCCACCTTGGGCTGCCCCTTTCTCCTTTCCACTAAAGCCCACTAAGGCCCATATGGTTCCCGGGGGGTTCCGGTAACCTCCCGGTACTCCGGTAAAATCCCGATTTCACCCGGAACACTTCCGATATCCAAACATAGGCTTCCAATATATCAATCTTTATGTCTCGACCATTTCGAGACTCCTCGTCATGTCCGTGATCATATCCGGGACTCCGAACAACCTTCGGTACATCAAAATGCATAAACTCACAATATAACTATCATCGTAACCTTAAGCGTGCGGACCCTACGGGTTCGAGAACAATGTAGACATGACCGAGACATGTCTCCGGTCAATAACCAATAGCGGGACCTGGATGCCCATATTGGCTCCTACATATTCTACGAAGATCTTTATCGGTCAGACCGCATAACAACATACGTTGTTCCCTTTGTCATCGGTATGTTACTTGCCCGAGATTCGATCGTCGGTATTCCTATACCTAGTTCAATCTCGTTATCGGCAAGTCTCTTTACTCGTTCCGTAATACATCATCTCACAACTACCTCATTAGTTGCAATGCTTGCAAGGCTTATGTGATGTGCATTACCGAGAGGGCCCAGAGATACCTCTCCGACAATCGGAGTGACAAATCCTAATCTCGAAATACGCCAACCCAACATTTACCTTTGGAGACACCTGTAATGCTCCTTTATAATCACCCAGTAACGTTGTGACGTTTGGTAGCACCCAAAATGTTCCTCTGGCAAACGGGAGTTGCATAATCTCATAGTCATAGGAACATGTATAAGTCATGAAGAAAGCAATAGCAACATACTAAACGATCGGGTGCTAAGCTAATGGAATGGGTCATGTCAATCAGATCATTCTCTTAATGATGTGATCCCGTTAATCAAATAACAACTTATTGTTCATGGTTAGGAAACATAACCATCTTTGATTAACGAGCTAGTCAAGTAGAGGCATACTAGTGACACTTTGTTTGTCTATGTATTCACACATGTATTATGTTTCCGGTTAATACAATTCTAGCATGAATAATAAACATTTATCATAATTATAAGGAAATAAATAATAACTTTATTATTGCCTCTAGGGCATATTTCCTCCAAAAGGAGCGGCCCGAAAGTGGTGAAGTTCAATTTAGTTTCAAGTTTTAGATGTAGTTTAAAGTTGTCTGTTGTTTCTGTGAACTTTCGTGGTCCTTTGAACATTCGTTCATGATCTTTTGGTGAACTATTGTGCTATTCTATGTCCAGTCAAGTGATCTATTTAGTTTGATCAACGTTGGATGGTTTAGTATGGACATAGGGGTTTGGATATGAGATACACAAATATGGACGACGCGATTTGAGAAGTGTCCGGTCAGTGACGCGTCCGGCCGCTTCCGTGGGCGTTTGTGGGGCCATATTTGTCCATCGCGGCTGTAGATTCTCTTAGAGCATCTACAACCACAACTCATAAAATTCGCCTTAAACGCCTGCCCACATTTTTGGACGCGTCCATAGACAATGACCGGTCAACATATAAAAAATCATTTCCATAACTAGATATCTTATTTTTAAATAATTAAATTCATACAATTACATGCAATGCAAGCCTAATCGCGGGCGACTGTTCTTGTTGTTCCGATTGTGTCCATGTCCGGCGCCGGTTGAGTCCCTCGGAGTGGAGGTACGACCTCCAGCTAAGTAGACGAGGACATGGGACATGAACTGGCTCACGAGACTTGTAGTGCCGTCGTCTCTCATGCCCTACTATTCCTTGTTGGAACCCGTGCCCTCAACTTTGCCCGTCGATATCAAATCGACGACGGTCCGTTGTGGTCGAAACCTGACACATCATGACGCAGTTACGCCAAGGGTTGCCATTCACTCGCACCAACACCAGAGTGTGCGGCTCCGCCTCATTGCGTCAAACGTGGCCCATGCATTCACCACTAACTGGTGGGCAAATGAAGAGGATGCGCCTTCGCCACGGTGTTCGGACACTAGACGGAGCGCACCACGTCTAGCAAATTTATCTTACATGCATGCATGCATTTTTGAGGCATAAGCATGCAGCGATGCGTTCTTTCTTCGTCCACATACCCACGTATAAAAAATAGAAAGGAAAGCTCGCGAGCGAGGGTGATCGAAGAAATTTAGAAATCGTTCAGATCTGTTCCTTACTAGCGTAACGTCTGGTATTTAGCAGAGTCCATTGATTTTTTTTTCTCGGTGGCAAGAGGATGCGCGGGGCTGATATCTTTTTAATGGCCGGTTGCTATTAATTGATTTGAAAATTCGTTCACACTATCAAAATGGTGAACCAAATCCAAAATTAAATAGCTCATTCGAATAGGAGAGCTCTAAAATTAGGAAGCATAGTGAATCAAAAGAATTACTGGTGCCACAACACAATATATTGTCATTTCTTTTTTCTAGGTGATGAGAGTATCGCGGCACTGATATATTTTTATGGCCCGGTTGTTGTTGAGTGATTTTTTAAAATTTATTCACCTGGTCAAAATCGTGAGCCAAATCCGAAACTGAATATCTCAATCAAATGAAGAGCTTCTTAAGTAAAGGAATGTCGTTGGCCCGGTCAACGGATGACTAATTTTAAATTGAAAAACATAAATTGACTATGAAGCCTCAAAAATTAAGGAGCATAGTGTATTCATTGATTTTTTCAATGACCTCCAAACCGTCAAGACTCAATGATAATATGTTGATTACTCTACTGTAATGCTAGCAAAAAGCCCTCCCAAATAGCACACAATTCAGCCTTAAGAGCGTCTTGGTAGTGTAATAGATGAAGACAGAAGCTGAAAATAATATCTCCCAAGTGATCACGCAGAATCATACCACTTCATGTTGTACCATCTGCCGCTACGAACGATCCATTAGTGTTTAACTTCAGCCAATGATCATCTCTTTTCTAAAAAAAAAATGATCATCTGGTTTCTCCCATGTAGCCGTGTGTATAACAGGTATAATTGTTGGTGCTATCAGGCACGGGGCACTCTCAAAAACAACAACCTTACCTTTAATAGGGTCTTATTCGGGGTCTGTTCGAGTGCTAAAATAGACTGAACATGGCTATGTAGGAAGCGTTTAGAAGCACGAATTGGAGGTGCAGGCTTGTGATGAACTACAATCTTTTCTCGTGTGCCAGATCCTCCACAGCAACATGAACGGTCTGCCATATTACCTATCGCATGCAAAATCCACTCTGGTCCGGTGTGCACCGTAGCCTTATATCCGGAAGAAACCAACAATCTGACATACTGAGCCATTGTTCATTTGCATCTACACAAAGCATGAAACGTGTCTTCCTGCGCCTGCAACATATCTGCCTGTGACTGTTGCTGGATAGGGGCCGCCACCGGATGACCGGCGTATGACTGCTGCTACCTGAATAGATCGCATCCACTTCCTGCTGGCCGGTCGATGGGGAAGCACACGTAATTAACTAACTGGATGGGATGAAAAGAAGATGAGATGGCCTCCCTCAGACCCTCACCATGCTCGTTTCTTGGGTAATTTGGAACGAGAGAAACGCCCGCGTTTTCCGTCACAAAAGCGCACCGCCGACGATTCTTCTTACCAACATTTTAGAAGATGTAAAACTTTGGATGACCGCCGGCGCAAAGAAACTAGAGAACATCATAGTGTCCAAGTAATTGCCATGCCGCATTTGTGAGTGCGTTGTAAAAAAACTCTAAACTATTCTCTCCCTTATTTAATTGAAGAGACAAATCTTTTGCCTTCGTTAAAAAAAAAGAAGAAGACGAAATCTGCAAGGTTTAGACTTTAGAGGATTTTACGTTCCTGCACTTGTAGAAACGCTGGCCAGCATTCTCAACACGGCGAGCGACGTACGGAACAACGGCCTTCTGGGCAAGGGATTTCGAAAAGGAAATTTTCACTGTGCACAGTCCTGTGATCCGCGTCAAACTGGGCCGCGGGTACAAGACGCAGCTCTCCGTCAAAATCGAACGACCATCCAAACGATGTTACAGCGCTAAGTTATCCACCCGTTAACGTATTAAAAGCAGCACTGTCACACAATCGAAACCGTGTCAGATCTCGAAGATGTCCAACAACTCACGATACCGAGACCAAACGAGGACGAGCGCTCCTGTGACTTTCCGTACTAGCAACTAAGTTCTATAACTCAAACTCAATGCATAGCAGAAAGAAATGTGACTGAATCACATAGTCCCTGTTGATGCTTTTTCTTACCAAATATGCACCTATGCATTAGTGATGTATGTTTGCTTTCTAGTGTGAAACGAGCAAGGATTTTTGTAAACAGACAGGGCAAAGAAAAAAAGTCCTATTCTAACACATCAGAAGTAGTTAAAAAGAGGCCAACCTTCTCAAACTGAATAGGCTTCGTTTGGAATCCTGAAGGTAGTTTCTTGGCACATGCTCCCAGCTTGGTTAAAAGGTCTTAGATAACAGCAGCATCGTCAACTGAGGCACTGGAGGTTAGTAGCCTTGTCATCTGTTTCAATCTTAACCCCACTCTTTGACTCAAATTCAGGCACTGCAACCTTACTTACTATATCGGCCAAATTACCCATGTTATTTACCCAGTCCGGTATGGGGATCCCAAAAGACGCCCCTCTCAATATGGAAGCAGCCAGTATAAATTGAATGTGAGATGGATCAACAGCTGAGAATTGCACCGGGGGAGGGAAACACTTAGGGGCAGACAAGAAAGGAGCACCAGTGCTAGTGGCAGCATCTTGAGGAAATGTGAATGTTAGCTGCTTCACACGATCAAACCTGGCAAAAGAAAACAGATGTTATTACATGGCATCTGGAGCACAAAAGATACTGTCATATTTGTTGGCAATATAATGAAAGTGAAACCATTTTAACTTCAAAAAGAAAGCAGAACAAAGCCAATAACAAATTGTTGAATTCAAAGGGGAATGTAGTAGAGAGATAAATCGTACTTCAATCTTGCCCAGGCTATGCAGTCTTCAAATTTATCACATCGCTCCTTGTCAAGGCATTCACGTACAGGCTCCAATAATTACCTGGCTTGAGCATCACCTGCCTTTTTCATAGCAGCAGCACATTCAGCAGGGTTAGACATAAATGAGTTCACTTCATTTGGAGTTTTCTCTACCAGCTCAAACTCTGAGCGAGCCCACATTAGACAATGGTCAATATTGCGCGGAAAAGAATGAACTGTGCACATTGGTGCCTGTTTCTCCGGAGGATCTATCTCGTGAAGCTCCATAGTTTTTAGTAAGGTGAGGAATCACCATCTGTGTATTTCATTTCGGACCCAGCGTTCCAGATTCCAAGAGTGGTTTCTGGAAGTACAGGCATCCCATGTCCACGTACGTAGATCCTAGCATTGACATTATCAAGTGCATTGATGACAGCATCAAAGCCCTCCCAGAATGCATCATTGAAAACATGTTCAGTCTCTGGACAGGCACGATTCTGCAGAGCATCAATATGGAGGCCGGAGTTGATAGCACTAGCAGCTGTAGCAGATACTGTAGATTTTGCCTGTCCAATGTTCCAATCACGAAACAGGAATTGCCGGCTCAAGTTGCTTTTTTCAATGACATAATTGCTGAAATCTGAGATGGGCTCTAGGCCCATATTGCAATTTCTGAAAAATCTCTAAGGGCCCATGTGGGTTATATGGCACTAGGTGTGGTGGGAAGTTTAGTCCCACCCTGGAAGTGGAAGGAGAGTTGGAGTGGTTTATAAGAGTTTCTCTTCTACATGCTATTGAAGCTTGAGAAGAGAAGAGGCCCTCGCGCACTCCTCCTCCGCCGCCCGCCTCGCCACGCCACGCCTCGACGCGCCGCGCCGCGGGATTGAGCCGAGCCGAGCTCACACCTACGCGCTTATTTTTGCCAGTCACTAACGAAGAGTTTTCTGACAGCTGGGCCACGATCTGAGACGTCGGATTGTGGGTTGTCACGGACTCGGACGTGGGTCGAGCCCACGTCTCTCCACGCGGCTGCGCCTATAAGTATGCGGTGTCTCCTAACCCTAGCCGCCACGAACAGATCACATCTGCTCACGCGCACGCCCACCGTCGTTCCTTTGCTGCTGCTGCCGCCGGTGACTCCATCCCGTCCGCCGCGTACACGGTCGACGGGAGAGCAGGTCTCCGAAACCACGCCCTTCTGGTTCCTGTACGGGGTGAGGGGCGAATAGGTTTTTGGGCAGCGATTACGCGACTGCTCGCTTCCGATCGTCTACTTCCTCTACGTCTGCGTCGCCTTCATCATCACCATGTCCACCGACGCCGACCGTGCCGCCACCGAGAAAGCTGAAGCCGACAAGAAGGCCGCCGAGGACGCCGCTGCTGCCACCAAAGCCGCGGCCTCTGCGTGGCCTACTGGAGGGTATAACTCGTTTATCCCGCTCCTGATTATTTTCATATTAGCAGTACTAGCAGTATGTGTAGATTTGTCTACTGTTTGCTTAGTACGTGCATGTTTAGATCAGAGTCAGTACGTCATCAACTTAGTCAATGCCACGCTAGTGATTTACTCATGGATTAATTTAATCGAGAAATTGCCTATTTACTCAACAACCCAAAAACCTATTATGTGTAGGAATTTCTCGGCAAGTGGCTTTACCGCTGCACTGAAACCGGATAAGTTTACCGGTACATACTTCAAGCGTTGGCAGACTAAGACCACGTTATGGCTCACGGCTATGAACGTGTTCTGGGTCACCGATGTCTCCACGGGAACGATTGCTCCTGAACAGGAGAAGGCGTTCAAGGAGGCTACCGTTGTGTTTCTCGGAGCAGTTCTTAGCGTGATCGAAGATAAACTGGTCGACGCATATTTACATGTGCATGTCGCCAAGGACTTGTGGGAGGCGCTCGAATCTAAATTCGGGGCCGCCGATGCAGGGAGCGAGATGTATATTATAGAGCAGTTCTACGATTACAAGATGGTTGAAAACCGTCCTGTATTGGAGCAGGCTCATGAGATAATATGCATTGTTAAGGAACTTGAGCTTCTCAAGTGCGAGTTACCGGGCAAGTTTGTCGCGGGCTGCATAATCGCTAAGCTCCCTAATTCCTGGAGGAACTTTGCCACCACTCTGAAACATCAGAGGCGTGAATTCTCTGTGGAGGATGTCATTGGCCACCTGAGTGTTGAGCAGAATTCGAGGGCAAAAGACTCGCACGAAAAAGGGGCCGAAGGGACTTCTGTTGCCAACATGGTGAACCAGAAGAACTTCAACTCCCACAAGCCCAAGGGAAAGAACGGTGTCCAACACAATACCGACTTTAAGAAGAAGGGTAAGAAGACCTTCAAGAAGAACAAGAAGGACGAGGGCTGCTTTACTTGTGGTTCGGTTGAACATTGGGCCAACAAGTGCCCAAACAAGTACAAGAAGTCAGGACAGGACTCCAAGTCTGTCAACATGATTGTGGGCAACAATGAGAATGGTGCATCTGGGTATGGTAATTTATTTACTGTTTTTTCAGTGTTTCAACCCAACGATTGGTGGGTGGACACAGGTGCAGGTGTTCATGCGTGTGCTGACATTTCATTGTTCACTTCTTACCAGGTCATAGGTCACGGGTCCGTATTGATGGGGAATGGCGCGAGTGCTTCTGTTCATGGTGTTGGCACGGTCGATCTGAAGTTTACTTCGGGAAGGATCGTGCAGCTGAAGAACGTGCAGCATGTCCCCGCCATCAAGAAGAACCTCGTTAGTGGCTCCCTTCTATGTAGAGAAGGGTTTAAGTTGGTTTTCGAGTCTAATAAATTAGTTGTTACAAAATATGGACTCTTTGTTGGAAAAGGTTATGAGAGCGGAGGGATGTTCCGCCTTTCCCTCGCAGATTTTTGTAATAAAGTCGTGAACCATATTCATTCGAATGTTAATGAATCTGAAGTTTGGCATTCACGTCTTTGTCACATTAGTTTTGGTGTTATGACGCGGCTAGCCAAGTTGGATTTAATCCCGAGTTTCACTTTAGCCAAAGGTTCTAAGTGCCTTTCATGTGTGCAAGCTAAGCAACCTCGCAAGCCTCATAAGGCCGCGGAGGAGAGACACCTGGCACCATTAGAACTCATACATTCTGATCTTTGCGAGATGAATGGTGTGTTGACTAAAGGTGGAAAGATATACTTCATGACATTGATAGATGATTCCACTAGATATTGCTATGTGTATCTGTTAAATACTAAAGATGATGCTCTACACTACTTTAAAATCTATAAGGCAGAAGTTGAAAATCAACTTGAAAAGAAAATTAAACGAATCCGGTCAGATCATGGTGGAGAGTACTTCTCGAGTGAGTTTGATTCCTTCTGTGCGGAACACGGCATTATTCATGAGAGGACGCCTCCCTATTCACCCCAGTCAAACGGGGTTGCCGAGCGGAAAAACCGTACTCTAACTGATTTGGTTAACGCCATGTTAGATACATCGGGTTTATCCAAGGCATGGTGGGGGGAGGCTATATTGACGGCATGTCGTGTCTTGAATAAAGTTCCGACAAAGGATAGTGAGATCACTCCCTATGAGAAATGGGCAAAGAGAAGGATGACACTCTCGTACTTGCGCACTTGGGGCTGTTTGGCGAAAGTCAACGTGCCGATCCCTAAAAAGCGTAAGCTTGGACATAAGACCGTGGACTGCATTAATTTGGGCTACGCTAAGAACAGCGTTGGCTATAGATTTCTAGTAGTGAAATCTGAGGTACCTGACCAGAAGATCGGTACAATTATGGAGTCTAAGGATGCTACATTCTTTGAGGATATTTTTCCTATGAGAGATATGCAAAACACTTCTAGAAAGGAATCTGAGGAGACTCCTGAACCTGCCATCCCTATGGAATATTATGAACAAACACATGATGAAATTCCTGAGGAGGATGACGAGGAAACCCTTGGTAGGGGCAAGAGACAAAGGACTGCAAAGACCTTTGGTGATGATTTCTTCGTGTACTTCGTGGATGATACTCCCACTTCTATTTCAGAAGCGTATGCCTCTCCAGAAGCTGACTACTGGAAGGATGCGGTCCGTAGCGAGATGGATTCCATCATGGCTAACGGGACATGGGAGATCACTGACCGTCCCTATGGTTGCAAACCACCGGGATGTAAGTGGGTGTTCAAAAAGAAGCTTAGGCCCGATGGTACGATTGAAAAGTACAAGGCTAGGCTTGTGGCCAAGGGCTATGACCAGCAAGAAGAGGAAGATTTCTTTGATACTTATTCACCTGTGGCTAGACTGACCACCATTCGAGTATTACTCTCGTTGGCGGCCTCACATGGTCTTCTCGTCCATCAGATGGATGTTAAGACGGCTTTTCTAAATGGAGAGCTAAAGGAGGAAATCTACATGCAACAGCCTGATGGCTTTGTGATAGATGGTCAGGAAAGAAAGGTGTGTAGGTTGATAAAATGTTTATATGGCATGAAACAAGCACCTAAGCAATGGCATGATAAGTTTAATACAACTCTGACATCTGTTGGTTTCGTTGTTAATGAGGCTGACAAATGTGTATACTATCGCCATGGTGGGGGCGAAGGAGTTATACTGTGCTTGTATGTTGATGAGATACTGATATTCGGAACAAACCTCAAAGTCATTGAGGAGGTCAAATCGTCTCTATCTTAGAACTTTGAGATGAAAGACCTTGGTGTGGCTGATGTTATCTTGAACATCAAGCTACTGAGAGATAATGAGGGTGGGATCACACTTCTGCAATCCCATTACGTTGAGAAGGTGTTGAGTCGTTTTGGATATTCAGACTGCACACCATCTCAAACACCATATGATCCTAGCGTATTGATTCGAAAGTCCAAAGGCATGGCTAAAGATCAATTGAGATACTCTCAAATCATTGGTTCACTGATGTACCTAGCGAGCGCAACGAGGCCTGATATCACGTTTGCTGTGAGCAAACTGAGCCGGTTTGTTTCCAAACCGGGTGATGTACATTGGCATGCTGTTGAGAGAGTTATGCGCTATCTGAAAGGTACTATGAACTATGGACTTCACTATACCGGATACCCGTCGGTACTTGAAGGGTATAGTGATGCGAATTGGATCTCTGATGCTGATGAGATGAAGGCCACAACTGGGTATATGTTTACTCTTGGAGGTGGCGCTGTTTCCTGGAAGTCTTGCAAGCAAACGATCTTAACGAGATCGACAATGGAAGCAGAATTAACGGCATTAGACACATCTGGTGTTGAAGCGAGATGGCTTCGAGATCTTTTGATGGACTTGCCATTGGTTAATAAACCGGTTCCGGCTATCCTTATGAACTGTGACAATCAGACTGTCATCACCAAGGTGAAGAGTTCAAAGGACAACATGAAGTCCACCAAACACATAAGAATGAGATTAAAAGCTGTCAGAAAATTAAGAAACTCCGGAGTGATAGCGTTGGACTATGTCCATACGGCTAAGAATCTGGCAGATCCCTTTACAAAAGGGCTATCACATGTTGTGATAGATAATGCATCGAGGGAGATGGGTATGAGACCCACATGAGTTGCCATGGTGGTAACCCAACCTATGTGATCGGAGATCCCGTGAACTAGGACCTGGGAAAACAAGCCAGTGGTGAACTGAGGAGAGTAACTATACTAACCCACTCCGTTGGAGATGCAATACTCTCGATACTGTATGGTAGGATGACTACGGTCTCAATGTGTTCCAAAGCTTATAAAAGCAAGATGCTATCCTACAGAGCGATCTTTGGAGGAACACACCTATATGAGCCCGATTGCTGGTCACAGTCTATAAGATTGGGGTGATCTCTAGTAAGCTCATGAATAGGCCAGGAGTGCGACTTATATGCTCCACCCGAGGGGTCAGCCTTCGGCAACCTAGTACTAGTAAGACATGTAGTGAAACTTCTTTACGCCAAACTGACAATTCAAGGCATAGTTCATTGTTCAGTTGTGAAGGAGTGTAGCCACTTGTTCTAGGTGAAGTTCAACCTTAACAGGTCTTCACTGAAACACTGGTATATCGAAACAGCAATTGGAACAGAGGACACAATGGGCCCTCGAGATCTGGTGGGGGATTGCTGAAATCTGAGATGGGCTCTAGGCCCATATTGCAATTTCTGAAAAATCTCTAAGGGCCCATGTGGGTTATATGGCACTAGGTGTGGTGAGAAGTTTAGTCCCACCCCGAAAGTGGAAGGAGAGTTGGAGTGGTTTATAAGGGTTTCTCTTATACATGCTATTGGAGCTTGAGAAAGAAGAGGCCCTCGCGCACTCCTCCTCCGCCGCCCGCCTCGCCACGCCACGCCACGCCACGCCACGCCACGCCGCGCCGCGGGTTGCGGGATTGAGCCGAGCCGAGCTCACACCTACGCGCTTATTTTTGCCAGTCACTAACGGAGAGTTTTCTGACAGCTGGGCCACGATCTGAGACGTCGGATTGTGGGCTGTCACGGACTCGGACGTGGGTCGAGCCCACGTCTCTCCACGCGGCTGCGCTTATAAGTATGCGGTGTCTCCTAACCCTAGCCGCCACGAACAGATCACATCTGCTCACGCGCACGCCCACCGTCGTTCGTTTGCTGCTGCTGCCGCCGGTGACTCCATCCCGTCCGCCGCGTACACGGTCGACGGGAGAGCAGGTCTCCGAAACCACGCCCTTCTGGTTCCTGTACGGGGTGAGGGGCGAATAGGTTTTTGGGCAGCGATTACGCGACTGCTCGCTTCCGATCGTCTACTTCCTCTACGTCCGCGTCGCCTTCATCATCACCATGTCCACCGACGCCGACCGTGCCGCCGCCGAGAAAGCTGAAGCCGACAAGAAGGCCGCCGAGGACGCCGCTGCTGCCACCAAAGCCGCGGCCTCTGCGTGGCCTACTGGAGGGTATAACTCGTTTATCCCGCTCCTGATTATTTTCATATTAGCAGTACTAGCAGTATGTGTAGATTTGTCTACTGTTTGCTTAGTACGTGCATGTTTAGATCAGAGTCAGTACGTCATCAACTTAGTCAATGCCACGCTAGTGATTTACTCATGGATTAATTTAATCGAGAAATTGCCTATTTACTCAACAATAATCATCTGTTATAGTTAGCTTCCCTTTACGGCCACAAGAAACCCCCATTAAAGCAAAGTTCTTCAAGAATTCACATCCAAGAGCACCAGATCCCACAACAAAAATATTAGAGTCTCACATCTTCTTCTGAAGCTTAGAACCAAAAACAGAAATCTGAGCATCGCAGCAGCTATTCAATGGCTTCAAGTCTTTAGGGTCCAATGCATACATACTTCAGCTCTAGATTGTTGTTTAATTGAGCTGAAAAAAATTCATTTGTGATTAGAATTTTGTGCGCCTTTTTCTGCTAGTTGAGTACCTGAAATGAAATGGGAGGTCAGCTTTGAGGTGGAGCACTTCATGTTTTCTGCCAATAGGAGCGCCCACGGATTACAAGCTAATATCTAATTTTTGCCTTTTGTTTCAGGTGTGTGAACATTGATTCATATGATTAATTAATTGGTACTTGAGATCATTGATCACCGCTTTCCACAATGATCAAGGAAGTTCAGTATAATAGGTATGGATGTTAAACTGTGTGGGGAACCTTATTTGATTGTTCCTAGGCCATCATCTTTTGTTTCAGGTATGTTATCATTGCTTCATTACGATGATCTAATGTTTGAGAACAGGGAGAGCCATGGTGTTCCACATGACTCAAGCAAGTGAGAGACTAGATATATGATTCTAAATGACCAGTGAGATCTAATTGGCCAATCTTTCTGGAGCATTTGTGCTTTATCATGCAAAAGTTCAAGCCGTTAAGAGCATGAGGTTTATACACAGAAGATGCTGCTATATTTAGTGAGATTGCCTTTTACAACAATTTTGCAGAACTTCTACATATGATAATCACTAACTGTACAATTCATTTTAAGATTTTGTTCTATTTAGTAAACACTGAATGCCATACAGATTTTCGAGGTTAATCAATAAAGATATAAATATCCATGTTTATTTATGTAGCTTATTGCGTTGATGTGATTCCAAATATTAGCTGTACGATATTCACGCTAGCTTTGCCCTAAATGTAAAATGCTAAAAAGGTCTGGGTGCTACTTCATTTGGAATTTTACTGTGTTTTCTTTATATACATACATACTATGCCTTGCAGGAGTGCTCCCTTCTCCCAAGATAGATTGATTCATGTGTTCCATGGTGTGTTAAAACAGAGAGAAACATGCTAGACTTAATAATTTAATAAGGTTTTGACGGGACCCTTTCTTCTATTACCCCTGTTCCATTGCATAATGTGTAGAGAAAATGTAATGGTGTCTATTTTTACTCGGATGGTGCATCCAGCGGAGAAAGATGAGTACTATCCCCACTTCCCAGCAGTAATAACAAATAATGTTAGTCTCTGTATTGCTTTCACATCTATTGTGATGGATTTTCTATGCAATTATATGTAGGGATCAGTTATGCAATTCTAGCCCCACATGCTTAGCATGTATAACAGATCGATTTACTTGGTGCGAAGAAATTGACAAGGACCACAACTTGGACATAATAGGAAGTGGCCGTACTAGTTTTTAGCTGTAATAATTTTTTAAAGCATGTCCTTGTGTTAAAATAAACCTCCTTTACAGTTAATGTATTGCTGAAAATTTTAACACATCCATCTGCACGGGTTGATGACTAGTTCAAATAGTAAGAATATTACCGTTGAAAAACGGGTTATTTCCTACATAACACTGCATACAAGATTTGAGCTCTGAATACAAGTGTGTAAACCTTATGTTAGTGGCGTTCTGTTAAACTTAAATCACATGAAAAGTTGTCATTACTGTCCTTCACTTTGGTGCCAAAACGAATAGAAGTTATTGTCATTCACTCTGGTGCCAAACGCGAATTAGACTGGTCTTTACATAAACTACGTGGCTCTAACAAGAGATTAATGGAATGGCGTTAAGAGAACCCAAAATTGTTATCCACTAATAAATAGG
>NC_041380.1:45740958-45758452 GCF_002162155.2 Triticum dicoccoides | reverse complement strand
AATCTATAGTACAACAAAAAAATGACAATAATCAAGCCAAAAATTATCCAGCGATACATAGGGAAAAGTTCATAACTTAATATATAGAGAGGATTGATATAATCATGGGACAAAAACTCAAATTATTAAGCTGTAATAGAACAAATAAATTGACAATAATCAAAGCCAAGAACAAGTCTGCAATGTCTATAGTGGCATCATGTCAGACCCAGAGGAGTCTGAAGAATAATATTCAGAGAAAAGGGGGAGGATTCCACTCAAACTAGCTCGATTTACTGGCTTAATTCAGAGAGTTTTAGTACAAGCCAAGAGGAACCTATGGCCGGCCAGGAACACTGGCGGCGGAAGGGGGAAACCCTAATAATTTCATGCCCTTGAACGAGCAGGAATCCTTGGCTTTATAGCCTTACAAATTGGAGAAAAAGTAAGAAAGTAAAACGAAAAGCAGTGGGACGCTGTAAGTCCTTGCCGGAAAGTGAACAACGACCCGAGCCTTGCTGCTAGCCGTCCGATGCCACTTCGACGCAATCCAGAGCTTCTCCTTATGCGAAGCGGTACGAGCGAAAGAAGAGCGTCCGATGGGCAATGGACGGCCCGAGAAGCTTTGCGCCAACGACAGGGAATTTAAACTTAGCCGGACTGCTATTGATTCTTCAGTTGGGTCCTGACAACTCCCCCCGAACGACTTCAGACCAGTCCTCAGGGCTGAAATCCAGGAAAAACCTTTTGTATGAACGTTGCATCCTCCCAAGTAGCATCTTTCTCGTCCATGTTACACCATTTGATAAGCCAGCGCACTAATGGTATTTGGATATCTCCTTGAGTTCTGGGAATAAGTTTCCTTTCCAAGAGCTTTTTCGGTTCCAGGAGAATGGTACCATCAGCATTGATGAGTGGCAGTCTGGGGTTTGGAATTGCTTGTGGCCCCAGGTGCTTTTTCAATTGGCTGACATGGAATGTAGGATGCAGTTTGCAATCGTCAGGTAGCAGTAGTTAATAAGCCACTGGGCCAACTTTCTCTGTTATTCTGAAGGGGCCATGATATTTAGAGTGAAGCTTGAGACAGCGATGGACACTCAATGTAGTGTGTCTGTAGGGTTGAAGTTTAAGGTACACCATGTCACCCACTTCTAAAGTTCGTTCAGATCTCTTTTTGTCTGCATAATGCTTCATTCTGGTTTGGGCCTTCAGCAGATTAGCCTTGATCTGAGCTGCTGTTTGTTCAGCAGTGAGGACAGAGGAAAATTCTTGGACCTGCTCAGTTGGGTAGAGAGCTGCTTCAGAGATCATGTTGGGAGACCTGTTATATAGTGCTTGGAATGGAGTGATCTGTAGAGCAGTATGATAACTAGTGTTGTACCACCATTCAGCCAAGGAGAGCCAGTTCATCCATTTCTTAGGTTGCAGGAAAGCCATGCATCTTAAATAGTTTTCCAAGCATTGATTGACCCTCTCAGTTTGGCCATCTGATTGAGGACGGTAGGAAGTGCTCATGTGCAGTTTAATGCCCAGCTTTTTAAACAGTGCCTGCCAAAGATTGCTAGTGAAGATGGTATCTCTGTCAGTGACTATAACTGAAGGTAGTCCATGTAACTTGAAGATGTTATCAGTGAATGCTTTGGCCACAGTACTGACAGTGATGGGGTGTTGCATTGGAATAAAATGCCCATATTTGGTGAACCTGTCCACCACAACTAGAATCATATTTTTGTTTTGAGAGGTGGGGAGGCCTTCAACAAAATCCATACTAATGTGACACCAAGCAAAGTCTGGGACCGGGAGAGGTTGAAGCAGTCCAGGATACTTGCAGTGCTCTGGTTTGTTGATTTGGCATGTGGGGCATTGTTTAATATAATCCACAATGAATTGCTTCATGCCAGGCCAGTGAAAGAGGAGTTTAACTCTCTGATATGTTGCTCTGTGGCTAGAGTGGCCCCCAGTTCAGAATTGTGTAGAGCAGACACCAACTGATTTCTGAGGTTGGAATTTTGGCCAATGACTGTTCTGTTTTTGTATCTCAGAATTCCCTGCTGAAGAGCATAATTAGGAACTGCAGTGGCAGAAGTTGCAAGTTGTGCCATAAGGTCCTTGCACCTTTGATCCTGGGTATAACTTGAGATAACTTCAGTTATCCAGGCAGGTTTCACTTGAGTAGCAACCAGTGATTGTAACCTATATTTCACTCTAGAAAGAGCATCAGCAACTTTATTATTCTTGCCTTGTTTGTATTCAATTTTGAAATTGTAACCCAATAGCTTGACCAGTAACTTGTGTTGAATGCCCTCAGTTAGCTTTTGTTCTTGTATGTATTTCAAACTCTGCTGACCAGTTCTTATAATCAATGAAGAAGCAGCAAAGTAATGTTTCCAATGTTTCAATGCTTCAATGATGGCCATGGCCTCTTTATCATAAGTTGAAAGGGCAGCAGTCTTAGGGCCAATGGTTTTGCTGAAGTAGGAGATTGGTTTGCCCTCCTGCATGAGCACAGCCCCAATTCCATAAGCACAAGCATCTGTTTCCAAGATGAAAGGTTGAGAAAAATCAGGTAAGGCCAGGACAGGGGCTTGGGTCATTTTATGCTTCAGTATGTTGAAAGCTTCCTGTTGCTCCTTCTCCCATTTGAAGTTGTCCTTTTTTAAAGATTAAAACAGGGGTTTGCAGATAAATCCATAGTTTTGGATGAATCTCCTGTAATAACCAGTGAGGCCAAGGAAACTTCTCAACTGAGTTACATTTTCAGGAGTGGGCCACTGGCTGATTGCATCAATCTTGGAAGGATCAGTTGCTACTCCATCTCCCCTTATAATATGGCCCAAGTACTCCACCTGTGGTTGTGCAAATGTGCATTTGCTCATTTTTGCATATAGTTGGTTGGATTGCAAAACTTCAAGGACTTGTTGTAGATGGAGCAAGTGATCTTTCATATTTCTGCTGTATATCAGGATATCATCAAAGAAAACCAACACAAATTTCCTCAGATAAGGTGCCAGGATTGTGTTCATTAGCAGCTGAAAGGTTGCTGGAGCATTAGTAAGTCCAAAGGGCATAACTAAATACTCATAGTGGCCACAATGGGTGCTGAAAGCAGTTTTTCCAATATCCTCTTCCTGCATTCTGATTTGATGATATCCACTTTTTAGGTCCAGTTTAGTAAATACAATGGCACCTTTCAACTCATCCAAGAGATCTTCTATGACAGGGATTGGATATTTGTTCTTTACTGTTTGTTGGTTAATTTTTCTGAAATCATTGACCAATCTCCAAGTCATGTCCTTCTTTTTAAGAAGGAGAGCAGGGGAAGAGTAAGGGCTAGAACTATCCCTGATTACTTTGGTCTTGATCATGTCCTTGATTATAGTTTCCATAGCATCTTCTGGTGGTGTGGAAGTCTGTAAGGTCTCTGGTTGATTATTTTGGTCTCAGGAGTGAAAGGTATGGCATGATCCACAGTTCTTTTTGGAGGGAGATCAGTTGGAGTGCTAAAAACTGGTGAGTATTTGTCCAAAAGCAGCTGGACCGGAGCAGGAATTACAGTGTCTACTGGTTCTTGAACAACAATTCTGTTCAAGAGTAAGACAGCTCCACAAACAGGCTCTTCAGAGAAATCCTCTATAGTTTCTTCTTCCTGCACAGCTACAGAAGGTAGGCTCTCATCTTTGAAAATTTTCTTTTCACCATTTTTCAGAGTGATCTTCACATGCATTTCATCAAAGTCCAACTCTACTGGGCTGAAGGAAGCCATCCAATCTGCCCCCAGGATTACATCATAACCCTGAAGTTGTAGTACTCTGAGATCAGTGGAGAATTGTGTTCCTTGCAGTGGGCATTGTAGTGCAGTAAATTCTGACCAGAGAGTTTCTCCATTAGCTACCACCACTTTCCTTTTTCTGGTGGGAGTGAGAGCACAATTAGCTAGGTGGGCAATCTTAGGAGTGATGAATGTAGCAGTACTGCCACTATCAATGAGGGCAGTAGCTGGAGTGTTTCCAAGCATGACTGTGATTGTAAAACTGAGCTTCTTAGTTGATTTGATACCCATAAGAGCATGCATAGAGATTTGGAGGGGGGTATCATCACTTTCCACAGGGGGAGGGATGTCAGTTTCTGTCAGGACCCCGACTCAATGCCACATCGATCTAGCATGTAACACCTCATATCACTTTGCGGCCTCACGCACGGTATCCCCACGGGTGTCGCATTACCTTTGCCCGGGACCGTTTGCGCCTTTTGGCACACGTATATGACAGTGTCGCTAGCATCCATATGATAAGGAGCCCGGGCTGACATGGCTAGTCGTAAACCCAAAGTGGCACAGACTTACAGGGACAGGCATCCATGACCCAGCATCGAACGTGTCGGTCATCAGCGAGTGAATCCAGGCTGTAGCACTGGGCTAGCAGGACTCCGGTGAACCGGGCTGTAGCGGGCTAACAGGACTCCGGTATTCATCGCGTGACATTTCCCCGAAGGGACAGACACAGGAACGAAGAAGGACACATGCCGGCCAGCCTAAGTGTCCCGGAGCAGTAGCAAGCTATCATGGCTCGGTGGAAACACTAGGAGACATTTCCCGGTAAGAGAGGCTACCAAGGATAAACAACTAGGTTGTCAGATCCCACACATACCAAGCATTTCAATAACATACACACAATATGCTCGATATGTGCAAATACAACATGGCATCACAACATGACTCTACAACTCAAGTATTTTAATCAATAGACTCCGAGGAGCGAGATATTACAAACATGGGTCTCACGACCCAACAATCAGAGCATACAAGTCAAAGCACAAGCGGAAGCTATCATGTCTGGGTACAGACATCTATAAATGAAAAAGGCTGAGAAGCCTGACTATCTACCAAATCCTGCCGAGGGCACAAGATCGTAGCTGAGGTAACAAGCTAAACGTCGAAGTCCACGTGGAACTACTAGTGAGACTGAAGTCTCTCTGCAAAAACATAAAATAGGCAAACGTGAGTACAAATGTACCCAGCAAGACTTACATCAGAACTAACTACATATGCATCATTTTCAACAAAGGGGTGGTGGGGTTTAACTGCAGCAAGCCAGCTTTGACTCGGTGGCTATCCTAAACTACGACTGCAAGCGACTCTTTTGAGGTGGCGCACACGAGTCCACATATTCACCATATCAATACACCACTATGGATCCGCTCCCGTCTCCCTACGAGAACGCCTTCCATAGCACTCACGCTTATCTTGCGTATTTTAGAGTATCCACTTTCACTTGTCTATGAACTGATATAAGCAACCCAGAAGTCCTTTTCCGCGGACACGGCTATTCGAATAGATGATGTTAACCCTGCAGGGGTGTACTTCTTCATACATGTTTCCACCACTTAGCGTCTGCACACGACATGTGCTCGGCAGACTTCAAGCGAAAGCCGACGTGGGTGTAGACCACGACCTACCTAAACACTCAAGTCTCTAGTCCAGGTTTATCGCCTATTCGGGTTCCATCCATGAGGAGATCCGGCCGGAGTTTCGCTCACAGCCCCAAACGATGTGAACAGGGTTCCGTGACACCAAACAGGCGCCCGGTGTACCCGGCCACGTGCCTACCGCATCACAGCCCACCCCTACGGTCAGCGCTGTCCACGGCCTCCAGCATACTACAAACACCAGAAACTACTTGCAACTCCTGGACAGAGGACAAGGGTGATTAAGAAGTCGAGCGGGGTCATATTTCAGGGCCCAATGTATGGTAGTAGCTGAATCATGGATCACAAACACAGAACTCAGTTCCTGAGGACGGCTTCAATGAGACAACCCACCATGTACTCCTACATGGCCTCTCACCGACACCTTTTACCAAATCGTGTTCACACACTTAGCTCACACACAGTAGGACATGTTCACACGCCTCTGATTCATCCCCGATGAATCAGACCTGACTCAACTCTAAGCAGTAGCAGGCATGACAAACAAGCATGAATGAGTAGGCACAACAGGGCTCAAACAATTCCTACTCATACTAGTGGGTTTCATCTATTTACTGTGGAATGACAGGTCATGCAAAGGATAAAGGGGTTCAGCTACCGCAGCAAGTAACAGTTGAATCGTTGTTGTCCTAATGCAGTAAAAGAGAGCAGGAGCGAGAGAGTGGGATTGTATCGGAATGAACAAGGGGGTTTTGCTTGCCTGGCACTTCTGAAGATAACATTGAGTCTTCATCAGTGTCAACGATCACATCATCGGTATCATGTCTATCGAGAGGGGACAAATACCGGCAACACAGAAGGGAACACAATCAATGCAATGCACAATATGATGCATGATCATGACATGGCAAAATGAATGTGTTTTGAGCTAATGCAACTAGCAACAGATTAAATGAAGTTGGTTTGAATACAAGATTCAAATTTAAACTCCATATGTGATTATTCAAATGCCATTTAATTGATTTGTGCTAAACAGCAGCTATAAGTTGTTCTAACATGCATGAAAATGGTACAGATGGATTCCTTGAATTTTTCTGATAATTTTTCATATATAAATTATTTAATTTGGAGTTACGGTTAATTTTCTATGAATTTTAGAAGTTTTAGGCATTTTCTGGAATTTCAGAATTAAATTAAATCCAGGAAATGAGTTATGACATCAGCACTGCGTCATGCTTGCATCAGCAAGTCAACAGGGCTGCCCCGGGTCAAACCTGACCAGGGGGTCCCATTAGTCAGTGACTTAGGGCTCGTTTAGGTCGCTGGCAGGTGGGCCCAGTCAACGACACGTCAGCACAGTCAATGTTGACGTGTGGGTCCAGGGTAATTAGATTAAACTTAATCTAGTTTAGTTAGCCAGTTAGTTAGGATGTGGGGCCCGGCTGTCAGTTTCACTGGAGGTTAATTAGTGGGGTCATCAGTGGCTAATGACGTACCACATCACCGGCCACCGGAGTTCGGCCGGCGGCGACCGAATCCGACGACGGAAACGCCCCGGGAAAGCGTTACAGGGGATGGTTTCGGGCGTGGTTTACGGCTATGGGTTGCTGGGCTTCGTGCGCATCCAGGGGTGGCAGCAGCTCGAGCTGGGGTGGCCGGAGCTCACCGGAATGGAGCTCGCGGCGGTGCCGGAGTTCGGACCTCGGCGAAAACGGCGTTGTGGAGCACGGGCGAGTGAGGTAAAGCACTGCGCAGCCTCCTGGAGTCACCACGAGCTCGGTGAGATGCACGGGCGCGACCCGTTCGAGCTCAGGCCACGGCGGCGACATGGTCAGCGGCGGCCGGAGTTCGGCCGCGACGGGGCTATGGCCTAGAGCTCGCAAACGCGAGGGGAGAGAGAGGGGTTCTGCACGGAGGCTCACCGCGGAGCTGTAGGGAGGGTCAGTGGGCTCGGGGGCGCGCCGGAGTGGCCGAATTCGACGGAGACGGCACCGGGGCCGAAGCTCGGAGATGATGACGATGGCGGCTGCTCGGGGCCCTTCCGGTCACGTGGCTCGGTGAGGGGGTTGGCGACGAGGTGCAGGAGCTCGGGAGCACGTCGGAGAGGGGAGGGGGTGGCCGTGGTCATGGCTACGGCGAGCGGCGCTCCCAGGTGCGTTCGGTGACGAGAGGGAGGGAGAACAGAGGAGGAGGAGGGGGTCCAGAGAGAGAGAGACGGTCGAGGGGGGTCGAGGCCGTCTCCGTGGCGTCGCGAGGGGGTCGGGGAGGCTGCCACGGCGAAGCAGGAGGTGGCCGGCGTCGGCGCGCGTGCGTCCAGCACGCAGCTGCTTCGTGCGCTGGCACGGGAAGAAGACAGGAGAAGGGGGCCAGGTGGGCTGGGCCGCTGGGGAAACTGGGCCGGGCAGGTAAGCAGGTAAGTGGCCCAGGTGGCCTCTCTCCCTTTTTTTTCTATTTCAGTTCTGTTTTCTATTTCTGTAGTTTTGTTTCTGATTTAGTTTATAGCCCAAATCATTTTAATAAATCCTGCAAATAATTGTGGCCATTAAATGAATTATTACAAAGGCCCTTAACTATTTTCAGAATTGTTGGAGCATTTAAAAATATTAATAGTATTTAAATGCCCCAATTCAAACACAATATGGATTATTCAAAATTCCATAATGGCCCAAAATATTGGCATCATTTTTGGTAGAGGCTTTTCACCTTTGTCAAAAATCATGAACATTTTTGGAAGCCCTTTGGACATTACTTGAAAGTATTTTAGGTGAACCTAGTGAATTCCTTTAATGCTAGGGTTTGAGCAATCCCCATTTCAAATTTCATAAAATTTAAACATGTTGCATGGATGCTAAAGCAAAAACAAACAAGGGCTGATCTGGGGCTGTGACAGTTTCATCCAGAACTTCAGTATAGTAGACCAGTTCAGCATCATCAGGGCAAGCAACTTGTAGTGCTTGAATCTGAACTTGATTTGCCAGTTTGCAGACCTTTTTATGACCAGGATACCAAGGTTATTTACACTTGTAGCAGATGCCCTTCATTCTAGCTTGTTGAATGATTGTAGCTGTGTTGGTCGGTCCAGGTTTTCCTGGATCAAATTGCAACTGCCTTCTCACCTGAGGCAAACTGTTGTTAGGTATAACAGTTTTCTTATGTGGCTGTGCTTGTTCCATTCTTCTCGGAAGCCGGATTGCTTTTTGTAAGTCAGCAGGTTCATGACAC
Organism: Triticum dicoccoides; assembly: GCF_002162155.2. Taxonomy (NCBI): domain Eukaryota; kingdom Viridiplantae; phylum Streptophyta; class Magnoliopsida; order Poales; family Poaceae; genus Triticum; species Triticum dicoccoides. The sequence goes on along the minus strand of NC_041380.1, from coordinate 45,749,827 downwards.
TGGACATGGTGTTGTATATTGTCATGTAGTCCAGAGATAAAACTGGTTTTGTAGTAATCCTAGGGCAGAGCAGGATTATCTCTTCTCATCAAGTTCATGGCCTGCTCAAATTTGAGGATGTAGTCATTTACAGATCCTGTTTGGGTGAGTGCATGAAAGGATCTCACATTGTCACAAACAGAGGTTTCTGCAAACCTGTCACCCAGGAGCCTACAGAACCTGTACCAAGGCAGGGTGTTAGGTACAATTCCAGTACCTCTCCACCATTCTATTGCAGGGCCTTTAAGGTATGTTACTGCAATTTCTGTTTTCTGCTCCAGTGGGGTTCTAACAGCCTCAAAGTACAGCTCAATAGTCTGTATCTAGGAATCAGTACCAGTGCCATCAAATTTAGGAATGTTGTATTTTGCTGGTTTGACTATTGGTAGAGGTCTTCTGATGTCCAATCCTTGGTCTCTCTACCCCATTCCACCTCTGGTTTCTTGTGGGACTTGTTCAACTTGCTCCAGGTCCAGCTGGACTATCTGCTGAGCATTCAGAGTTTGATTTACAATAGTGGGTGCTCTGGTTTCAGGAACAGGTTGTTTACTAGCAGCAAAGTGTGGATGCATGTAAGGGGCCTTGTTGCTTCCATCCAAGTTCAGCTCTTTGCCAGTGTTTTTGTCCACTAAGGTTGCAGAACCAATAGTTGGGGGAGTTTGAAGGACAACCGCTGGTGCATGAGTTGGGCCTTGTGGTGTTTGTTGTTGTTGGCCACTACCTTGTGCTATCTGTTGAGGGCTTGGAGGATTTTCCCTGGGTTTGGGAAAGCCCGCAATGAAGCTGTTCAGAGAGCCCTGCAATTCACTCAAGGTTTTCTGCAGTGAGTGAAAATTTGTAGCAACGTGGTCTCTGAAATCCTCAAAGTCTTGTCTGTCTGTTTCTCTGTTCCGCTGCAAGGTTTTGACATCTAGTTGCAAGGATTGGAGCTCCAGGTTTGCAGTAGAGGAGGAATCCGTAGGGCCCGTCATGCTTGCACCAACAGAACACAGGGAGGGTTTTTAGAACTGGCAGAGTGCCGAGTAACCTCGCTGTGTGTGATCAGCCGGCGAAGGGAGGAATTTTACCACAGCCGGAGCTGCAACCCGACCTTGGCCTTCGATCTTGCCGCCGCCAGCACCGCCGCCAACGCCGCGTCTCCAGAAGTACACCGGATCTGGGAGGGAGGGATTTTACCACAGAGACGATGTGTTTCTGCAACCTCTTCCCGCGCCCAAACCTGTACCGAATTTCTCACCGCCGCCAATCGCCGCTGGAGAACCACCGTCGCCCAACGTCGCTGGTGAGAAGTGAAGGATTTTATGGCGCCTCCAACTCCACTTCGGCACCGGATCTCGCGCCGCCAAGGAGAAACCTTGCTCTGATTACCACTTGTCAGACCCAGAGGAGTCTGAAGAATAATATTCAGAGAAAAGGGGGAGGATTCCACTCAAACTAGTTCGATTTACTGGCTTAATTCAGAGAGTTTTAGTACAAGCCAAGAGGAACCTATGGCCGGCCAGGAACACTGGCGGCGGAAGGGGGAAACCCTAACAATTTCATGCCCTTGAACGAGCAGGAATCTTTGGCTTTATAGCCTTACAAATTGGAGAAAAAGTAAGAAAGTAAAACGAAAAGCAGTGGGACGCTGTAAGTCCTTGTCGGAAAGTGAACAGCGACCCGAGCCTTGCGGCTAGCCGTCCGATGCCACCTCGACGCGATCTAGAACTTCTCCTTACGCGAAGCGGTACGAGCGAAAGAAGAGCGTCCGATGGGCGATGGACGGCCCGGGAAGCTTCGCGCCATCGCCAGGGAATTTAAACTTAGCCGGACTGCTGTTGATTCTTCAGTTGGGTCCTGACACATCACTAAATAAAAAGTCACTAGAAAAGGGAGGGTGTTACCCAAACCGGAGAAGGCCAGTTCATCCAGGAATTAGTAAGCAAATCACTATCAAAAGTCTGCAGACTCTTGTTTTCTATATCCCAAACTCCGATTTCTCGCCCAGTTATGCTTACCGATGTTGACATACTCATAAGAGTCATCCGTGATATAGACACAGTTTGGCTTCAATGTTGGAAAATCTTTAGTGGCAAAACACATGGTGCTATTATAACCAAGGAATAGTGCATGACCTGCTAAGCTTGTCATCTTCACAAGTGTCTGGTTCTCAAGGTCAACCTTATAGATCTCTATTTCAGTTGTTCTCAGCTCAATATACCGGTCTATGTCATCTTCGTTGTGACCCAGCAGATCTCCAGGAAGCTCCACGGGTGTTGATGAATCGACGTAGCTCCTCCACCTCCATATTTGCAAAATATCACCCCATGGAGCTTGCAGGATGTACATGCTAGAAGGATCATTTCCCTTCCTATCTCTGCGCATGATCTTTTTAACAACAAGGAATGGGCCATTGAAATTTAGGGTGAAAACCGATCTGTGGCTACGAAGCACATAGAACAAACCATCATCCTCATTGTAGAAAGAGTCCATGAAGCCCCAACTGATGCCCATGAGCTGGTGGTCGTCGGGCGAGATCAACGTCCACCGCTCGTCACCGAGCCGGGCGTAAGAGAGCTCGCCGTCTGGCATGTGCACCAGCAGCACGATGCAAGCGCTCCCAGCCGCCGGGCTGCAGGAGAGGGTAACACGGTGGTACATGCAATCCCTGGCCTCGCGCGCGTCAAAGGGGATCGGCTCCGGATCACCGTCCTCAAAGACATTGTACATGAGGCGGCCTTCGGCGTCGGTACAGCTCTCGACATGGTGGAGGGTGGTGATGGGCGGGAGCGCGGCGTGGGCGCCCGTGATTGGATTGAGGACGTGGAGGTTGGAGGCCTCGTCAGCGGTGACGAGCCAACCGTGCGCGGAGCCGATGGTGGAGTGGCGGGTGAGCGGGGGCTGCGGCAGGGGGACTCGGACGGAATCGCCGGTGAAGGGGCAGCATACGACGGCGCCGTCTGCGGCGGAATCGCGGCATGCGTAGAGCAGGCAGGGCAGCTGATTCCGGGGGATCGGAAGGGGGAAGCGATGGCGGCGGACGTCTAGGTAAGCAGCATGCCACGAGGCGCAGACAGCACCTGAGCGGACGAGGTCGGGGATCTCCAGCTCCTGCATGAACATGAGGAGTATTTCCTCCGGCAGCCCCGCCCAATCGCGATCGTAAGAACCAGCGGCGGCGGCGATTGCGAGAGCGCCCGCCATGGTCGGCGGCGGAGGCGCGCGAGGGTTTCCTCGGCGTCTGGTTTTTTTAGGGGTTTCCTTTGTGGATCTACTTGTTGTCCTTGGGCCCTTGACACTTTTTCTTTTAGAATTTGGGCCGTTGACACATAAACAAGGCCTACAGGCGCATCCAATTAGAAAAGATGCTACAAAAAGGGATGAGACTATTTTTCGCGTTAGGCAACATCAGCCAACACGAGCCAACCCCTCAAAAAAGAAAACAACAGGAGCCACGCGGAGCTCCTGTTCCACGCTTAAGGACCCGCTAGCAATATTAGCCGAAATCACTAGTCGAGGAGTACTCACTGTAAAGATCACTTCAACCTTTCCAGATTGCGACAAGTGACACGCTGTATGTGCGTCATTTGTCATAATCTGAAAGTTTTTTCTTTTTTTATAGATCCGTTTATTCAAAACATTTTATCTCTTAAATCGTGCGTCCAAATTCCGAACCGCTTTCATCGTTGGATTCCTCATGTCAAGATTTTCAAAACTAGATCCCATATTGATAAGTTTTAACGAAATTTTTTTTCATGAAAAAAAAACAGACGAAAAAACCGAACCAGGAAGACGGGGTTTTTTCCTTTCTGAAAAAGGCATGCCTGTACCTTTCACGAAATCATAACCGTGCCTGTCGCGGAAACAAAACCGTGACTCTCGTGGAAGGAAAAAAAAGAAAAAACACGTTCTTTTCGTTTCTGAAGAGGCACAGCCATGCTTCTCGCGAAAGCACAACTATGCCTTTCGCGGAAGCAAACCCGTGACTCGCGTGAAAGAAAAAAAACGGCTCACCAGAAGTTCGAAGAGATAGAAGAAAGGTTCCCGCACATTTTTTTGGTGAGTTGAAAGCAGCTCATAGTAAAAGTCGGCGTAGATTGGAGCCCATACTTGACAAGTACCTCCCTTGCTGTCTTGAAGAGCCCTTGGCCCTTCCATCCTGCCACCTTCTCACGTGCACTCTCACTGACATATTTGAAAGTCCCGTCCTTGGATCTCCCTACCACCGTAGGGAGCCCCAAGTATCTCTCACTTAAGGCCTCAGAAGCTATCCCAATCACCCGTTTGAGGTCCTCTTTACTCTCCTCCGTGCTCCCCTTACCAAAAAATATTGATGACTTCTGCAAGTTAACTTTGTGACCTGAGGCAACCTCATAGTCCTGCAGAATGGCTCGGAGTGAAGCAAAGTTTTGTTGAGTTCCCTCTAGAAACACCACACTATCATCTACAAAGAGAAGATGAGTAACAGTGGCCGTTGCTCCCAAACGATACTCTCTTTATTTCCCTTTCCCTTTGTGCATTCCTTAGCAGCGCCGAAAATCCCTCCACACCAAAAAGAAAAAGATATGGGGATAGGGGGTCTCCCTGCCGAGGCCCTCTTGAAGGGACAAAACTGTTGGAGAGTCATCCATTCATCTTTACAGAGAATTTTGCTGTTTTAACACACCTCATGACCATCTCCGTCCAGTGACTAGAGAAGCCAAACTTCATCAACATTTTATTAAGGAAATCCCGTTCTACCCTGTCATACGCCTTCATCATATCTAGCTTTACAACATATAATGGTTTCCTTCTCTTGTGTGTCCTAATGGCGTGCACACATTCATACGCCTTCATCAACATTTTACTCATCTTCATACAAAGAGAAGATGAGTAACAGTGGCCGTTGCTCCCAAACGATACTCTCTTTATTTCCCTTTCCCTTTGTGCATTCCTTAGCAGCGCCGAAAACCCCTCCACACCAAAAAGAAAAAGATATGGGGATAGGGGGTCTCCCTGCCGAGGCCCTCTTGAAGGGGCAAAACTGTTGGAGAGTCATCCATTCATCTTTACAGAGAATTTTGCTGTTTTAACACACCTCATGACCATCTCCGTCCAGTGACTAGAGAAGCCAAACTTCATCAACATTTTATTAAGGAAATCCCGTTCTACCCTGTCATACGCCTTCATCATATCTAGCTTTACAACATATAATGGTTTCCTTCTCTTGTGTGTCCTAATGGCGTGCACACATTCATATGCCACCAAAACATTGTCCGTTATCAACCTTTCGGGAACGAAGGCACTTTGCTCCTCCAAGATCATAAAAGGCAGCGCCACTTTGAGGCGGTTGGGCAGTGCCTTCGCCGCAATTTTATACAACACATTACACAAGCTTATAGGTCGGAATTGTGACAGTAACTCCAGTGAGTTTACCTTCGGAATCATCACAATTATGGTGTCATTAAATCCGTTAAATATTAGTAAAATGACATTCAACATTTCTTCAAATATTAATAAAATGCCATTTCTCTTATCTCATGGATTCAAACTCATCTTTATCCACCTCCCATGGATTGGCGAAGGCAAGCCACCATTGTACTCTCTCTGTCCGGGGTTTATTAGGCTCCCTTTTATTTTTGGTCAAAGTTTGACATGAGTTTTAACTAATAAAATTTAACTTATAAGTCACACAAAATATACCATGAAAAATCTCTTTCAAATACAAATCTAACAATATGCTTTTTATAAAATATACTTTATATTTTTTTAGTCATAAGAAAGTCAAAGTTGAATCCAAAATACAAGAGGGGTTAATAAACCCGGATGGAGGTAGTATCTACAAGACAATGACTATGAAGTTGATGCCCTGACCTATCTCCTCGCCTTATAAAGGGGGGCAAGGCCTAGGGTCACAAGAATCCTACCAACCTAAGCCATGCTCGGTAGGGGAGTCCTTGGTGTGCCTACCAAGGTATTAGATTTCTTGCACAGGGCTCCTTGCATTAGTCGCATGCCTTCTAAATTGTCACGGCCCGCTGGCCCCTAGGGACAGCCCAGCATCCAGTTTGCCATCTGACGGGCCACCCAAGGTGTAGCGCATGTTATATAATTTGTAGTTTTTAGTCAAATAGAAAGTCAAAGTTGGATCCAAAATACAAGGGGGGCTAATAAACCCGGATGGAGGTACTATCTACCAAAACGTTGACTTCCCTGACCTATCCACTGTCCTCGCCTTATAAAGGTGGATGAGGCCTAGGGTTACAAGAATCCTACCGACCTAAAGCCATGCTCGGTGGAGTCCTTTGCGTGCCTGCCAAGGTACTAGACTTTCTTGGCGAGGGCTCCTTGCGTTAGTTGGAGGCCTTCTGAATTGTTACAGCCCGCTGGCCCCTAGGGCCAGCCCAACATCCAGCTTGCCATCCGACGAGCCACCCTAGGTGTAGCTCACCATCATATGGTGGAGTCGTGCACAAGTTTGGGCTATCTGAACATGCCTTAGATTTCATATCCCAAATGTGTAGGGGATTACATCAACAACTTATACTCCCACCACCCACAATATTTGGCGCATTTTTTATGAAGATAGCGGGCAGCAGAAAGACCGATTTTTGATTGAGATGCCCCCACTAGGTCTTAATTGCGGCCGTGAAATCTTGCCAAAATTGAGGAAAAGCAGGCCATTGATGGCTGAGAGAGGGATCAGTGTGAGATGTGAGGAGAGAGAACACATCGGATGTAAAAGCTAGATCATTAATCGCCTCCTCACATAGATTGCCTATAATTACTCTCTACCACAATTTAGAGGGGCACGATTAGAAGTTTGATTCATTTGCGAGCCTTGGTTAAATCGTTTGAAGTTTATGCCGCCTATTTTGGGTTGGAGATATGATACGAATCTTTTGGGTCGAGTTGCATGGGAATGTATTATGAAATACATAATTTCAAATGGACAATAAATGACTTGAGATGAATCAATGGTACTAGGAATACGAATAACAAATGAATCTGATAGGTTTGGAAGTGCAAAACATAGCATTGTCACAAAAGACATGAAAACTGTAGGAATAGTCGCTTTGGTAAAACAAAGAAATATCCCCCCTTGATCCCATCAAAAACGCGTGCACGAACTGTGCCCATCCATCAGCCCCACTCACACCCAGAAAGCGTATGAACCATGCGGCGTCATCGAACCCTGGGACGCTCCAGGACGATGATAGGGACCACCAAGGGTTTGGATACATGTATGTCATTCAATTACCTCACTCGGGTCTCCCAGACACGCCAATCCCATGAGGAATCAGGAAACAAGTGACGAACTACGCAGCACCCACTGGCAAGGCCACGCGGTGCCAGGGTTTTCGAAACTTTTTGGTCCCGGCCCCACATGTCAACCAGCTACAATGCGACCAAGCAGTACCGGCACTTGCCATAGCAGTTAGCTAGCAAAAACATCTTCTAGAGAAAAAATAGCAAGAAATTGTATGCATGAAGTTGGTACTAGCATTGATATTGCAATAGGGATGTATATGAATGAATGTACTATCATCAACGAACATACTAACTCGAGCATCAAGAGAAATGCAATTACTAGTACACCACATTATGTCCTTCCAATTGCTGATGATACCAAAGTAACGAACCACCACTAGTGCTATTACGGAAATGAATATCACAGAGTACAACTCAAAATTAGAAATTACTAACAAGTCATCACTTGCTGCTTACAACTAGTTTCCTGGTGGGATCCATACAAACCAACTCTGATTCTATCTGAACAATTAATCGATGGATTATGTAGCTAAAAATGGTAGCACTGAATTGAATGTGAACTGTGATCTGTGAATTCACTTTGCTTGCTTACTGTCGGGTGGAGGCGCTTGTTGAGTTGACAGGGTTAGTGATTGTCCGGCACCCGGTAGGACTCCATGTTGATCTGTGATAACTGCGCGCCAGGAAATAGCAGCTGGGGACAAGAGCGTTTATGGAATTAAAATGGGTTCCTAGGGAGGAGCAGCAGGGGCTGGAATGTAAGGGGGTCAGGGGAGGGAGCAGAGGAGGCACGGGAACTCACATCGATCTGCTTTTGCACTTTGCGGGGCCGACCGCGAGGGCGGCTACGCGGGAGTGCACCGGTGAGGCCGTAGATGTCTTCCTCAATCTCTCTCACGGAGAGTGATACGGAGAACCGCGGCCTCTTGAGCGCATCCGCGCGGACCGACCACCGCTCGCGCTCAAACGCCTGCTGCGACGCGCTCGCAGCGGTCGCGGCCATGAGGGATGGCATCGCAAGTCGACGTGGGCGACCAGGGCGTGCCTTCAACGGCTGTGGAGAAACCGCCTCGGTGACCTCAGGGTACTTGTCGACTACGGGGTTGCCGGTGCCCGATGGCTCTGCCACCTTGCCAAGGCCAAGCTGTAGCCTCTCCTTGACATCATATTGCTGATTCGAGGAGGAACCCGTGTCCGAGGCAATAATTTTGCCATGGCGGTTGACGGGAACGCACCGCAGTCGCCGTTGACTCCCCCATGGCTTGAGCATTGATGGCAGTGACACCAGCCTCCCTCGGTGGGCACTCGACGGTGTTGGATCTACCTCCGCGGCTCCGTCACCTGCCCCCCTAGCCCCACCTTCCTTGGTGAGATCCGATGGGAAAGCCGCAGGCGACGGCTCCGCCGAGTTCACCATGGCCGGGGGCGATGTCGTGCCCACGATCGCCGCTTTTGCAGCCGATCTAGATCTGGCTGCGGCGGCAATGAGAAGGGTGTGGTGAGGACGAGATCTAAGATACGACGAGGACGAGGGTGGGTTTGCTTGCGGCATTTAAAGCATGGGCTAAAGGGGAAATAGATGGATGTGTCATTGATAAGT
>NC_041380.1:45646685-45740660 GCF_002162155.2 Triticum dicoccoides | reverse complement strand
CGTGTGTACGCGTGAATTCAGGGGGGGGGGGTACAATGAGGTTTCCCCCTATGCTTTATGTCTTTTTTGGGGATTTATTTATGGAACAGTGTGTTTTTGCCATTTTATGTTTACTTTCTTTTTTTCGGGAGAAAGTCATGTGTGTACACTCCATTTCTCTATGAATTTCTCCCTCTAGACCATCGTATGGATCACCGTTTTTAAAACTAATCTTGCAATGTACCTTCCTGCGTAGGGAAAAAATTGCATACAATGCAATGCTGATCTACACATTTACCTTCATGTTGGAATGATCCTATTAAAAGAACACTTTAAAGCTTCATTCTACAGCGAATCTAAGGATATATTTTTTAATGACGTGCAAGACGTGTTTCAGTAGTCAAATTGACAACCTAAAACCATGCATATGCCATACAAAACTGGATATAGTAACCATGCTCATAAGAGCATATCCAACAATAGGGCAACCCTGCCTTTTTAGGCTTCTGGAGGCCAAAAAACCTCTCTAATAGCTGCCCAAAAACTCCAACATGGTCAAAAACGTTTTTGCGTAGCAAAGCCCAAAAAACAGGGCACAACCGGCTACATATATGCAAGGTTGCTGCCCAAAAACGCCAATCAACCCCTCGCTGCCCAACCGCCTCTTTACCACAACCCCCTGTAGCCAAATCCTGTCGCCGCCGCTGCCGCACTGAATCCGACCGATTCCGTCCGGACCCAGCCACCACCAACACCGTCGCACCTCCCCGCCGCATGGGTCTGCCGCCTCCCGAGGGGTGGTGTCTGCCGAGGGGAGCGTTTGTTGCCATTAAGTTTTGGCTCCATAGCATGTGTTTGGATTGGCACATGTAGAAACTCAACTCTTTTCCATTTCCTGCTTCCTGAACCTCGCTTTGAACTTGCTGGCTACAAATTGGCTAGCTCTTGTATTTCCATTATGTCAAAGCAATGAAAAGGGATCAGCCAAGTTGATTTTTTTTTGCAAAACTGCTAGATACAGTTTTGCTTAACCACAACAACAGTATGTTCATAGCTTAACTCCAGGGATAAAGAAGAATAAAGTGATGGTTGCAGTGAGGTACTGATGTATGTGAGGTAAAAAATGTAATGACTCGATGAACACATCTTCAAGCAACCCCAAAATATCAATCCCATGCTACCCAGTGGATAGGCTATGGTTCATTCATCAAAATATCAGACAACATCGCACACCTGCAAATACTTGGCATGCAACAACAGAGCGGAAGGACCCACACAAAACGCCATGGATATCTATCTAGGCTACCAATGCAAAAAGAAACCAAACCGACCAAGAAGAGTAGGAATGTTTCAAACATCTCTCCACATGAATTCTTTGCCCAATCGTCTATCCTCACAATAGAGTGACAGCGCCTGCCTATCGGATGTAAATGGAGATAAGGGAGAGATAAATGTCATTCCCCTTATATCCTCACAAGCCACAACAAAATCAAAATGCTTCCTGTATGCTGGAACATCTATCTAGATCCCTGTGCATCGGGACCATGGTGTTGGTATAGCAAGGATGTGCCACAAGAGACACTGTAAGTAGTCAGGACCTTGCCGCTTAACCGCTTAGGTAGTTCTGGCGACAGTAATGTTGCCCTTGATAGACATCGGTCCCACATTGTCCATCTCAAGTCTTGATGCTTCACCACCTTGGGCGGAACAGGTTCAGCCATGGAGAACATTGGTAGTCCCAAGCTTGCAAATGTATTGCGGTAGTCTTCAACTGCGTGATCACCTGCCAGAACCTTGTAAAGCTCAAGGCACACAAGGCATGTGGCCATGGCCATCGTAGTTGCAATAGCTGGAATGATTCTTCCTGCAATGAACTTCGCCTTTGAAGCAAATATGCCCTAGAGGCAATAATAAAGTTATTATTTATTTCCTTATATCATAATAAATGTTTATTATTCATGCTAGAATTGTTGGGGAACATAGCAGAATTTTAAAATTTTCTATGCATCACCAAGATCAATATATGGAGTCATCTAGCAACGAGGGAGAGGGGAGTGCATCTACATACCCTTGTAGATCGCGTGCGGAAGCGTTCAAGAGAACGGGGTTGATGGAGTTGTACTCGTCGTGATCCAAATCACCGATGACCTAGTGCCGAACGGACGACACCTCTGCGTTCAACACACGTACGGTTGGGAAGACGTCTCCTCCAACTTGATCCAGCAAGGGGGAAGGAGAATTTGATGAAGATTCAGCAGCATGACGGCGTGGTGGTGGAAGCAACGGTGATCTCGACAGGGCTTCGCCAAGCTCACGGAGAGGGAGGAGTGTCACGGGAGGGAGAGGGAGGCGCCAGGGGCTAGGGTGCGGCTGCCCTCCCTTCCCCCACTATATATAGGACCCCTAGGGGGGCGCCGGCCCTAGGAGATGCAATCTCCAAGGGGGGCGGTGGCTAAGGGGGGTGGAGTGCCCCCCAAGCCAAGTGGGGCGCCCCCACCCCTAGGGTTTCCAACCCTAGGCGCAGGGGAGGCCCATGGGGGGGGGGGGGCGCACCAGCCCACTAGGGGCTGGTTCCCCTCCCACTTCGGCCCATGGGGCCCTCCGGGATAGGTGGCCCCACCCGGTGGACCCCTGGGACCCTTCCGGTGGTCCCGGTACAATACCGATTACCCCCGAAACTTCCCCGATGGCTGAAACTTAACTTCGTATATATAAATCTTCACCTCCGAACCATTCCAGGACTCCTCGTGACGTCCAGGATCTCATCCGGGACTCCGAACAACTTTCAGGTTACCGTATACTAATATCTCAACAACCCTAGCGTCACCGAACCTTAAGTGTGTAGACCCTATGGGTTCGGGAGACACGCAGACATGACCGAGACGACTCTCCGATCAATAACCAACAGCGGGATCTGGATACCCATGCTGGCTCCCACATGCTCCTCGATGATCTCATCGGATGAACCACGATGCCGAGGATTCAATCAATCCCGTATACAATTCCCTTTGTCAATCGGTACGTTACTTGCCCGAGACTCGATCGTCGGTATCCCAATACCTCGTTCAATCTCATTACCGGCAAGTCACTTTACTCGTACCGTAATGCATGATCCCATGATCAACTACTTGGTCACATTGAGCTCATTATGATGATGCATTACCGAGTGGGCCTAGAGATACCTCTCCGTCATACGGAGTGACAAATCCTAGTCTCGATTCGTGCCAACCCAACAGACACTTTCGGAGATACCTGTAGTGTACCTTTATAGTCACCCAGTTATGTTGTGACGTTTGGCACACCCAAAGCACTCCTACGGTATCCGGGAGTTGCACAATCTCATGGTCTAAGGAAATGATACTTGACATTCGGAAAAGCTATAGCAAAAGAACTACATGATCTTTGAGCTATTCTTAGGATTGGGCCTTGTCCATCACATCATTCTCCTAATGATGTGATCCCGTTATCAATGACATCCAATGTCCATAGTGAGGAAACCATGACTATCTTTTGATCAACGAGCTAGTCAACTAGAGGCTCACTAGGGACGTGTTGTGGTCTATGTATTCACACATGTATTACATTTCCGGATAACACAATTATAGCATGAACAATAGACAATTATCATGAACAAAGAAATATAATAATAACCATTTTATTATTGCCTCTAGGGCATATTTCCAACAATCTCCCACTTGCACTAGAGTCAATAGTCTAGTTACATTGTGATGAATTGAACACCCATGCAGTTCTGGTGTTGATCATGTTTTGCTCTAGGGAGAGGTTTGGTCAACGGATCTGCCACATTCAGGTCCGTATGTACTTTACAAATATCTATGTCTCCATTTTGAACACTTTCACGAATGGAGTTGAAGCGACGCTTGATATGCGTGGTCTTCCTGTGAAACCCGGGCTCCTTGGCAAGGGCAATAGCTCCAGTGTTGTCACAGAAGAGACTCATCGGGCCCGACGCATTGGGTATGACTCCTAGGTCGGTAATGAACTCCTTCACCCAGATTGCCTCTTGTGCTGCATCCGAGGCTGCCATGTACTCCGCTTCACATGTAGATCCCGCCACAACGCTTTGCTTGCAACTGCACCAGCTTACTGCCCCACCATTCAAAATATAAACGTATCCGGTTTGTGACTTAGAGTCATCCAGATCTGTGTCGAAGCTAGCATCGATGTAACCCTTTACGACGAGCTCTTCGTCACTTCCATATACGAGAAACATATCCTTACTCCTCTTCAGGTACTTAAGGATATTCTTGACCGCTGTCCGGTGTTCCATGCCGGGATTACTTTGGTACCTTCCTACCAAACTTATGGCAAGCTTTACATCAGGTCTGGTACATAGCATAGCATACATGATAGACCCTATGGCCGAGGCATAGGGGACGACACTCATCTTTTCTCTATCTTCTGCCGTGGTCGGACATTGAGCCGTGCTCAATCTCGTACCTTGCAATACAGGCAAGAACCCCTTGTTTGACTGATCCATTTTGAACTTCTTCAATATCTTGTCAAGGTACGTACTCTGTGAAAGACCAATGAGGCGTCTCGATCTATCTCTATAGATCTTGATGCCTAATATATAAGCAGCTTCTCCAAGATCCTTCATTGAAAAACACTTGTTCAAGTAGGCCTTTATGCTTTCCAAGAATTCTATATCATTTCCCATCAACAGTATGTCATCCACATACAATATGAGAAATGCTACAGAGCTCCCACTCACTTTCTTGTAAATGCAGGCTTCTCCATAAGTCTGCGTAAACCCAAACGCTTTGATCATCTCATCAAAACGAATGTTCCAACTCCGAGATGCTTGCACTAGCCCATAAATTGAGCGTTGGAGCTTGCACACCTTGTCAGCATTCTTAGGATCGACAAAACCTTCCGGCCGCATCATATACAATTCTTCCTTAAGGAAACCATTAAGGAATGCCGTTTTGACGTCCATTTGCCATATCTCATAATCATAGAATGCGGCAATTGCTAACATGATTTGGACGGACTTCAGCTTCGCTACGGGTGAGAAAGTCTCATCGTAGTCAACCCCTTGAACTTGTTGATAACCCTTAGCGACAAGCCGAGCTTTATAGATGGTTACATTAGCATCCGCGGCCGTCTTCTTCTTAAAGATCCATTTATTTTCTATGGCTCGCCGATCATCGGGCAAGTCAGTCAAAGTCCATACTTCGTTTTCATACATGGATCCTATCTCGGATTTCATGGCTTCCAGCCATTTGTCAGAATCTGGGCCTGCCATCGCTTCTTCATAGTTCGAAGGTTCACCGTTGTCTAACAACATGACTTCCAAGATAGGGTTGCCGTACCACTCTGGTGCGGAACGTGTCCTTGTGGACCTACGAAGTTCAGTAGCAACTTGATCTGAAGTTTCATGATCATCATCATTAACTTCCTCTCTAGTCGGTGCAGGCACCTCAGGAACATTTTCTTGAGCTGCGCCACTTACCGGTTCAAGAGGTAATACTTCATCGAGTTCTACTTTCCTCCCACTTATTTCTTTTGAGGGAAACTCTTTCTCTAGAAAATATCCATTCTTGTCAACAAAGATCTTGCCTTCGGATCTGAGGTAGAAGGTATACCCAATAGTTTCTTTAGGGTATCCTGTGAAGACGCATTTTTCCGACTTGGGTTCGATCTTTTCAGGTTGAAGTTTCTTGACATAAGCATCGCATCCCCAAACTTTTAGAAACGACAGCTTAGGTTTCTTCCCAAACCATAATTCATACGGTGTCGTCTCAACGGATTTCGACGGAGCCCTATTTAAAGTGAATGCGGCAGTCTCTAAAGTGTAGCCCCAAAATGACAGCGGTAAATCGGTAAGAGACATCATAGATCGCACCATATCCAATAGAGTGCGATTACGACGTTCGGACACACCATTACGCTGAGGTGTTCCAGGCGGCGTGAGTTGTGAAACTATTCCATATTTCCTTAAGTGTGTGCCAAATTCGTGACTCAAGTATTCTCCCCCACGATCTGATCGCAAGAACTTGATTTTCTTGTCACGTTGATTCTCAACCTCACTCTAAAATTCCTTGAACTTTTCAAAGGTCTCAGACTTGTGTTTCATTAAGTAGACATACCCATATCTACTCAATTCATCAGTGAGGGTGAGAACGTAACGATAGCCACCGCGAGCCTCAACACTCATTGGACCGCACACATCAGTATGTATGATTTCCAATAAGTTGGTTGCTCGCTCCATTGTTCCTAAGAATGGAGTCTTGGTCATTTTACCCATGAGGCATGGTTCGCACGTGTCAAATGATTCATAATCAAGAGACTCTAAAAGTCCATCTGCATGGAGCTTCTTCATGCGTTTGACACCTATGTGACCAAGGCGGCAATGCCACAAGTATGTGGGACTATCATTATCAACCTTACATCTTTTGGTATTCACACTATGAATATGTGTAACATTACGCTCAAGATTCATTAATAATAAACCATTCACCAGCGGAGCATGACCATAAAACATATCTCTCATATAAATAGAACAACCATTATTCTCGGATTTAAATGAGTAGCCATCTTGAATTAAACGAGATCCTGATACAATGTTCATGCTCAAAGATGGCACTAAATAACAATTATTGAGGTTTAAAACTAATCCCGTAGGTAAATGTAGAGGTAGCGTGCCGAAGGCGATCACGTCAACCTTGGAACCATTCCCGACGCGCATCGTCACCTTGTCCTTCGCCAGTCTCCGCTTATTCCGCAGCTCCTGCTTTGAGTTACAAATGTGAGCAACCGCACCGGTATCAAATACCCAGGAGCTACTACGAGTACTGGTAAGGTACACATTAATTACATGTATATCACATATACCTTTAGTGTTGCCGGCCTTCTTGTCCGCTAAGTATTTGGGGCAGTTCCGCTTCCAGTGGCCACTTCCCTTGCAATAAAAACACTCAGTCTCAGGCTTGGGTCTATTATTTGACTTCTTCCCAATAGCTTGCTTACCGGGCGCGGCAACTCCCTTGCCGTCCTTCTTGAAGTTATTTTTACCCTTGCCTTTCTTGAACTTAGTGGTTTTATTCACCATCAACACTTGATGTTCCTTTTTGATTTCCACCTCCGCTGATTTCAGCATTGAATATACCTCAGGAATGGTCTTTTCCATCCCCTGCATACTGAAGTTCATCACAAAGCTCTTGTAGCTTGGTGGAAGCGACTGAAGGATTCTGTCAATGACCGCGTCATCTAGGACATTAACTCCCAGCTGAGTCAAGCGGTTATGCAACCCAGACATTTTGAGTATGTGCTCACTGACAGAACTATTTTCCTCCATCTTACAACTGAAGAACTTGTCGGAGACTTCATATCTCTCAACCCGGGCATGAGCTTGGAAAACCATTTTCAGCTCTTCGAACATCTCATATGCTCCGTGTCGCTCAAAACGCTTTTGGAGCCCCGGTTCTAAGCTGTAAAGCATGCCGCACTGAACGAGGGAGTAATCATCAGCACGTGACTGCCAAGCGTTCATAACGTCTTGGTTCTCTGGGATGGGTGCGTCACCTAGCGGTGCTTCTAGGACATAATCTTTCTTGGCAGCTATGAGGATGATCCTCAGGTTCCGGACCCAGTCCGTATAGTTGCTGCCATCATCTTTCAGCTTGGTTTTCTCTAGGAACACGTTGAAGTTGAGGGCAACATTAGCGTGGGCCATTTGATCTACAAGACACAGTGTAAAGATTTTAGACTAAGTTCATGATAATTAAGTTCATCTAATCAAATTATTCAATGAACTCCCACTCAGATAGACATCCCTCTAGTCATCTAAGTGAAACATGATCCGAGTCAACTAGGCCATGTCTGATCATCACGTGAGACGGACTAGTCAACATCGGTGAACATCTTCATGTTGATCGTATCTTCTATACGACTCATGCTCGACCTTTCAGTCTTCCGTGTTCCGAGGCCATGTCTGTACATGCTAGGCTCGTCAAGTCATCCTAACTGTATTGCGTGTGTAAATCTGGCTTACATCCGTTGTATTCGAACGTTAGAATCTATCACACCCGATCATCACGTGGTGCTTCAAAACAACGAACCTTCGCAACGGTGCATAGTTAGGGGGAACAATTTCTTGAAATTATTACGAGGGATCATCTTATTTAAGCTACCGTCATTCTAAGCAAATAAGATGCAAAACATGATAAACATCACATGCAATCAAATAGTGACATGATATGGCCAATATCATTTGCTCCTTTTGATCTCCATCTTCGGGGCTTCATGATCATCGTTGTCACCGACATGACACCATGATCTCCATCATCATGATCTCCATCATCGTGTCTTCTTGAAATTGTGTCGTCATCTATTACTTCTACTACTATGGCTAACGCTTTAGCAATAAAGTAAAGTAATTACATGATGTTTATGTTGACACGCAGTTCATAAATAAATTAAGACAACTCCTATGGCTCCTGCCGGTTGTCATACTCATCGACATGCAAGTCGTGATTCCTATTACAAGAACATGATCAATCTCATACATCACATATATCATTCATCACATCCTTTTGGCCATATCACATCACACGGCACATGCTGCAAAAACAAGTTAGACGTCCTCTAATTGTTGTTGCAAGTTTTTACGTGGCTGCTATAGGTTTCTAGCAAGAATGTTTCTTACCTACGCCAAAACCACAACGTGATATGCCAATTTCTATTTACCCTTCATAGGGACCCTTTTCATCGAATCCGATCCGACTAAAGTGGGAGAGACAGACACCCGCTAGCCACCTTATGCAACTAGTGCATGTCAATCGATGGAACCAGTCTCATGTAAGCGTACGTGTAAGGTTGGTCCGGGCCGCTTCATCCCACGATGCCGCCGAATCAAGATAAGATGTAACACCCCGGATGTAACTTTCCCAATTTGTACTCCAACTCTTGCCGTTTCCAGCGTTAAGTTATTTTATTTTCTCGGGTTCGGGTTTTTGTCTCCGTGTGTTGTGGTCGTTGTTATGCATCTCATATCATGTCATCATGTGCATTGCATTTGCATACGTGTTCATCTCATGCATTCGAGCATTTTCCCCGTTGTCCGTTTTGCCTTTCGGCGCTTCGTTCTCCTCCGGTGGTCATTTCTACCTTTCTTTCATGTGTGGGGATTAAACATTTCCGGATTGGACCGAGACTTGCCAAGCGGCCTTGGTTTACTACCGGTAGACCGCTTGTCAAGTTTCGTACCATTTGGACTTCGTTTGATGCTCCAACGGTTAACCGAGGGACCGATAAGGCCTCGTGTGTGTTGCAGCCCAACACCCCTCCAAATTGGCCCAAAACCCACCTAAGCCTTCTCCATCATCTAGAGCGTTCGATCACGATCACGTGGCCGAAAACCACACCTCATTTGGACTCTCCTAGCTCCCTCTACCTATAAATATAGCCTCCTCCCCGAAAATCTCGGATCCCCTCCCCGAAACCCTAGAAAAATCCACCTCGTGCCGGCCGGACACGTCCGTCCCCGGCCGGACACGTCCTCTGCCCCACCCGGGCCAATCCCGCACCGCCATGTGGCAGCGTGCCCACATCGCCGTGCCGCCACCCGCGAGGGCCCGCCAGGCCCAGCGCCGGCCCCCGAGGGCCCGAAGCCGCTGCCCGCCTCCTTCGCTCCCCGCCGCCCGCGCCTCGCTGCGCCGCCTCGCCACCGCCATCGCCGGTCGCCGCCTCGCTGCGCGCCGCCGTCATCTCCAGCCGCCACTCCGCCCCGCCTCGCCTCGGCTTCCGCGCCGCCCCGAGGCAACCGCGCCCTCACCGCCCGGCGGTGCCGCCGCCATCGCCGTCCTCGCCAAGTCCGGTCACCGGCAAGTCCCACATCGCCGGATCCGGTCGTCTACAGTGATTCCGGCGAAGATTCCGGCCATCTTTGAAATCCGTGCCGCGGTCAAACCCTAGATCCGGAGGTCGAATTCTACTAAGTCCCCGATTTTTTCCAGTTTCAAGCGCCCATGTTCATCGTGCCGTAACTTTGCATCCGTAGCTCCGATTCATGCATATGGCATATCAAAATGTTCATCTCAGAGAGTACATCATTTCATTCCATTGCATCATTTTCATTTGAGTTCATCTTGATGCCCGAAATACTGTTAGAAGAGGGCTACTTGAGATATTTGTCAGATCTGCTGCTCCATTTAGATATTTGTCATTTTTGCCATGATTACTGTGTGCATGATATGCCCATGAGTTCTACATGTGTTTTGCTAAGGGTTTTGCCATATTTCCAGAGGTGCAACCCATGTAATTTTGTGATGTGTGGTGACTAGCACAAGCTTGCAAAGTGAGGCACTTGTTAGTGCTGATTTCAGGGACTTAGCATTCCCACTAAGTCCTTGAGCTGTTTATCTCATATGGCCTTATGTTCATGTTGTTTCCTAGAGATCTGTGCCTCTTTTGAGGATGATCAATAAGGATGTTTTGTTAATCTTGTAGTGCTCTATCCATCCATGTCTTTGTTTGCAATTATGGAGCAACCTAGATTGAGTCAATCGAGCTCTACTTTTGCTACTTTGTGAATCTGGGCAGATTGTCAACTTGTTTGCAATTTTGCCAATGATGTTGTAGTTGATCCGTGCATGCTATGTTATTGATCTTGCCATGTCTAGCTTGAATTTTGTGTATTCTTGATGGGTGTATGCTTAGCTTTTCATGACTTGCTCTGTGGTGAGTGCATCGAGCTCGTAAACATGCCTACTTGATATCTGTTTTTAGCATGTGCCAGTTTTCACTAAGTCTGAGAACTGATTATGTTTTTGCCATGTTCACATGCTTGCAATTGTATTTTCTGATCCTTTTGGCTCAAGGTCACTAAGGTACTTTTGTTAAGATCTTTGAGTATCTCCATTCCATGCTTTACCTTGCCATGTTCAAGTCCTGTAGCATGTAGTTTTGTTGCTCCGAAGAGTGCTACCTGATCTGAAATTCCAGACAAGTGTTAATTTCACTGTCTGAAATCTGTTTGTCATATGCATTTTTGCCATGCTTGTTTGAACCTGTTAATGGATGAATTGGCCGTAGCTCAGTGCTAGACTTTTGTTAAGCATCTTGAATGCATCCCTGCCATGTATTTTGTTGTCATGTTTGGGTGCCGTAACATGTTCATTTCGTTGCATTTAGATGGCTCCTTGTTGTAAATCGCAGACCGGTTTCATATTTGAATCGCTTGCCATTTCCAAATCGTAACTTCGATTCCGGCGTTCTTTATATCGTTTTCAAGCGATTTCATCTCATCTTTCCAGTGGTACACTTGGATTCCCAAGTTGAGGCCAGGTTCATGCATCCCTTGTCAAATCTTGCATATGCATCCCGCATAGCATACCATCTTTGCATCATATTGTTTGAGTCTTGCACATGGTTGATTGTGTCCTTGTTGCTTGTTTGTCTTGTTTGGGTAGAGCCGGGAGACGAGTTCACTAACGAGGAGCCCGTTGAGTTTGCTTTCGAGGATCCAGTCAACTCTAACAACTATGCAGGCAAGATGATCATACCCTCAAAATCACTACTATCTTTGCTATGCTAGATTGCTCGCTCTTTTTCTATGCCAATGCTACGATGCCTACCACTTACTTTCAAGCCTCCCAAATTTCCATGTCAAACCTCTAACCTACCATGTCCTAGCAAATCGTTGATTGGCTATGTTACTGCTTTGCTCAGCCCCTCTTATAGCGTTGCTAGTTGCAGGTGAAGATTGGAGGCCGTTCCTTGTTGGAACATTTATTTACTTGCTGGGTATCATTATATTATGTTGTTATCTTAATGCATCTATATACTTGGTAAAGGGTGGAAGGCTCGGCCTCTCGCCTAGTGTTTTGTTCCACTCTTGCCGCCCTAGTTTCCGTCATATCGGTGTTATGTTCTCGGATTTTGCGTTCCTTACGCGGTTGGGTTATAATGGGAACCCTTTGATAGTTCGCCTTGATTAAAGCTTTCCCAGCAATGCCCAACCTTGGTTTTACCATTTTCCACCTAGCCTCTTTTTCCCTTGGGTTTCCGGAGCCCGAGGGTCATCTTATTTAAACCCCCCCGGGCCAGTGCTCCTCTGAGTGTTGGTCCGAACTGAGCTGCCTGCGGGGTCACCTCGGGGAAACTTGAGGGTTGGTTTTACTCGTAGCTAGTCTCATCTGAGTGTGCCCTGAGAACGAGATATGTGCAGCTCCTATCGGGATTTGTCGGCACATTCGGGCGGTGTTGCTGGTCTTGTTTTAACCTGCCGAAGTGTCTTGAAGAACCGAGATACCGAGTCTGATCGGAACATCTTGGGAGGAGGTCTATTCCTTCGTTGACCATGAGAGCTTGTCATGGGCTAAGTTGGGACTCCCCTGCAGGGATTTGAACTTTCAAAAGCCGTGCCCGCGGTTATGGGCAGATGGGAATTTGTTAATGTCCGGTTGTAGATAACTTGAACCTTAACTTAACTAAAATGAATCAACTGAGTGGGTTGCCGTGATGGCCTCTTCTCGGCGGAGTCCGGGAAGCGGACACGGTATTGGAGTAATGTTTGCGCAGGTTGTTCTCTAGCTTCTCGCTCGCACTTTGCCTTCTCTTCTCGCTCTCTTTTGCGAACAGGATAGACACCATATATGCTAGTCGCTTGCTGCAGCTCCACATATATTTTTACCTTGCCTTACCTATAAGCTTAAATAGTCTTGATCGCGAGGGTGCGAGATTGCTGAGTCCCTGTGGCTCACAGATTACTATTACACCAGATGCAGGGCCCGATGATTCCGCTCCAGGTTATGCGCTCGAGCTCAAGTGGGAGTTCGACGAGGACTCTCAACGTTCCTATGTTTCCTTTCCTGATGATCAGTAGTGGTGCCCAGTTGGGGTTGATCGGGACCGTGTCGCATGTTGGGTTATCTTTTATTTTGGCGCCGTAGTCGGGCCATGAGTGTTTGGATGATGTAATGTTATTTATGTACTTGATTGACGTGGCGAGTGTAAGCCAACTATTAACTATATTACATGGGATATTGTGAAGATTGCCTTACTTGCGACATATGCCTTCAATGCGATTATGCCTCTAAGTCGTGCCTCGACACGTGGGAGATATAGTCACATCGAGGGTGTTACAAGTTGGTATTCAGAGCCTTCCCCGACCTTAGGAGCCCCATTGCTTGATCGTTTTTAGCGGCCGAGTTGTGTGTAGAAAAATGTTTTGAGTCATTTAGGAATTATATATCGGAGAGTTTAGGAATTCTTTTTACTTCCCAGTCTCCTCATCGCTCTGGTAAGGCATCCTGACGTAGAGTTTTGACTCTTCTCTTCTCAAATTTCACAATTTTTTTTTTAGGATCACGCGGGTATCTTGGAATTGTTTCGATGGTTTTATGATGAGAACATTGTCTTGGTGCCTCCTGTCAGGGGTTTTGTGGAAGTGTCCCGGGGAGTTGAGCTCTGAGGTGTTGTCGTCATAATTTTATCATTGCAGTTCTGGAATACCTGAGTTTAGTACGCCGACATTGAAAATCTCTTTTATGCAGTTCGTTGGTGAGATAACCTCGACGCCACCCAGTACTGGGGCGGGAGTTCGGGAGTATTACCATAACTTGTATAACGGATGCTTTTCGAAGGTTGAGGTAGATGGTTTCCGAAGTTTTTCTCGGTTATGTGTTGAAGGATGGATACAACTGGATGTAGGATTCACTCGAAGGGATTGGTAGGTGCAGGATTTTGAGTTGAGCATCACTTGGAAATTTTTCCTTAGTATTTCCTCGACCCCCTTTAACAGTACGGTGTTTCCTATGACTCAAGAAAGAGAAAATGAAACTACGAAAACAAAAGTCTTCACGCTTCATGTTCCTCGAATGAATACCAAGTCTTCAGGATCATACCAATTTCTTCACTTTCAAAGTCTTCAGAAATCCAAAGTCTTCAGCTGAAGAACTTCATTTTTAGGGGTCGACTTTCTCTATAAATATCAAACTCCTCATAGACTTATAGAACCTGTGTACACTCACAAACACATCATTCCCTTAACCTATAAGTCTTCAATACACCAAAATCACTAAGGGGCACTAGATGCACTTACAATCTCCCCCTTTTTGGCGATTGATGACAATATAGGTTAAGTTTTCAACGGGGATAAACATATGAAGTGTAAATACTGATATTGAGGAATTTGATTGCAAGATATAGAAGAAATCCCCCTGAAAATGTGCATAGTGAGGAATTAGCTTTTGAAGCAATGCACACTTGAAGAGTAGAATCATGGAGATCTCCCCCTATATCTTGTAATCCATACACACATTTAACATATAATATGAAGAATTTGAAATGCATGATGAAATATGGTGACTGATGTAATTCAGCATGCGTGCATTAACATATATGAGGAATAAGCATAAAGAAGAACACAACAAAAGTATGAGACCACCATCAGGTTTTAAGTTTACAACTCGATCCAGCAAAGTCTTCAAAAGAACGAGAGTTGTAACTTAGAAAAAAACACCCATATAAGTAGACCCGCTTGAAGACTAACTCAAATTTCTCCCCCTTTGTCATCGAATTACCAAAAGGGACAAAAAATGAGGACTAACACCCCTGAAGAATATCATCACTGAGTCGATGAAGGAGCGCCAGAATTTTTGGGGTCAGTTGTTGAAGTAGGGCCTGCCGCAATGTCGTCCAAGTCTTCATGTTCATGTGTCGCGTGTGATGAAGAATATGAGTTGGCTACCAAGGAAGGAACTTTAGTCTTCTTGAAGTTCTTCGCCGGTGGCGGATGAGACCATTCAAAGTCCTGCTTGAAACCCATTTGCTTTAGATCATCTGCACCATACAGATGTGACAAAATAGCCCAGGTGCGACCAAAGACTTCATGGAGGTAGTAATGGTTTTTCTTCATTGCATTGTGTGTAGCAGTCACGTTGTGAAGAATAGAACCAAACTGACGCTTAACCCATTTGTGGTTGCGATCGACCTTCTGGTGAAGACTGAGGAGAAGCTCACAATCAGTCATCACCCTTGGAGCCGTGCCTTGAGGATTTTGCTTTGAAGCATTTGCGGTAGAGTTGTGAGTGGCAGAGTCATCATTGGTGGAGTAGGATGCAGCTTTGCAGAACAGACTATCCAATGGACGAATGCCTTCATCAATAATTGTAGTAGCCTTGCCCTTTCCATCGGATGAGGAAAATGTCCACTTGAGGACTTCAATGGGGGGCAAGTAACTGACATGATTATGAAAATCAACCTTGTAGTTGAGTGAAGACCTAGTTCTAAGGAATCTCATAATCCAAGGAGCATAAGGCTTCAACTCAAACGGAGAGAGGGCAACATTTTCCAGAGTCCTCATGAAGAAATCGTGGTAGTTGATAGGAATGCCATGTAATTGAATAGCAGATTCTTCATGATGGCAACAACTTCTTCATCATTTAAATCGTGGCCTTTGATTGGACTCAATGACTTCGTCAGAATGCGATAGACAATTCTAGGCACAAACAACAATTCCTTCACTAGGAATTTGGTCCTTGGAGCTTGACCGGGCTTCAGCGGCTTCATCAACACTTGCATGTAGTGAGCAGTAAGTTCAGGTTCATGATAGATGCAACGAGCGCCTTCAAGGGGAGGACTGACAGGCAGGGCATGAAGTAATTCAAAGGCCGGTGCTTTGAAATGTGTGTTCTCTGTCATCCAGTCCAATACCCAAGTGTTCACATCTTCAGCTTCTCCTGTGATGTGCAGCGTCGCATAGAACTGAAGAATTAACTCTTCATTCCAATCAACAACATCTGTGCAAAAGTTGAGCAGCCCAACATCATGAAGAACACTAAGGACTGGTGCGAAGCAGGGCAGTGATTCCATGTCCACGTGAGGAATATGCTCATGGTCGAAGACTTTGTCTTTGTTGAACAACAGCGAAGAATAGAAGTTTCCTTGGCTGGCAGTCCATAAGCGCTTCCTTCTAAGGCGAGCAGAGTCATAGGGGTTGTAGTCTATGAAGAAAACATGCTCATGGAAGAAGTCATTGGCCTTGAATTTTTGCTTCTTTGAGAAAGGATCCTTTGGCTTGGGGTGAGGAGTGTCAGTTAATTGCATCACAACCTCAGGAATTGCAATCTCAGGTTCCACAGGCTGAGGAATTTCAGTTTCTTCTTCAGTGGCAGCCAGGGTCTTCAATTCTGCAGCAGCAATGTCATCAGCGCTAGTGGTTGGAATCTCTTCAGGGATGGACATAGTGGGGTGTGGTTCTTCAGAACCCATTTGAACTTCAGTAGTCACCGGGGACTGAGGAATTTGTTGCAGAGAAGTGAACAACGGAGAATTGGGGTGCTGACTTCCCAAAAGTCATCATTCAGAACTGGCGTTGTGCACCCAATGTCCACATCCTCATCTTCTCCACTCATTTCTTCAACACCGGCCTCTTCAGTAAACTGAGGCATGGGCAATGAAACAACTGGGGTTGAAGGGATTGCATTCATGATACGTCTCCAATGTATCTATAATTTTTGATTGCTCCATGCTATATTATCTACTGTTTTGGACATTATTGGGCTTTATTATCCACTTTTATATTACTTTTGGACTAACCTATTAACCGGAGGCCTAGCCCAGAATTGCTTTTTTTGTGCCTATTTTAGGGTTTCGAAGAAAAGGAATATCAAACGGAGTCCAAACGGAATGAAACCTTCGGGAACGTGATTTTCGGAACGAAAAAGATCCAGGAGACTTGGACCCTATGTCAAGAAACAAAGGAGGAGGCCACGAGGTAGGGGGGCGCGCCTACCCCCCCAGGCGCGCCCTCCACCCTCGTGGGCCCTCTGTTGCTCCACCGACGTACTCCTTCCTCCTATATATACATACGTACCCCCAAACGATCAGATACGGAGCCAAAAACCTAATTCCACCGCCGCAACTTTCTGTATCCACGAGATCCCATCTTGGGGCCTGTTTCGGAGCTCTGCCGGAGGGGGCTTCCATCACAGAGGGCTTCTATATCAACACCATAGCCTCTCCGATGAAGTGTGAGTAGTTTACCTCAGA
Source organism: Triticum dicoccoides (assembly GCF_002162155.2). Lineage (NCBI taxonomy): Eukaryota > Viridiplantae > Streptophyta > Magnoliopsida > Poales > Poaceae > Triticum > Triticum dicoccoides. Next base: position 45,723,662 of record NC_041380.1, on the reverse strand, counting down.
ACTTGGGGTCCATAGTTATTAGCTAGATGGCTTCTTCTCTCTTTTTGGATCTCAATACAAAGTTCTCCACCTCTCTTGTGGAGATCTATTCGATGTAATCTTCTTTTTGCGGTGTGTTTGTTGAGACCGATGAATTGTGGGTTTATGATCAAGATTATCTATGAACAATATTTGAATCTTCTCTGAATTCTTTTATGTATGATTGGTTATCTTTGCGAGTCTCTTCGAATTATCAGTTTGGTTTGGCCTACTAGATTGATCTTTCTTGCAATGGGAGAAGTGCTTAGCTTTGGGTTCAATCTTGCGGTGTCCTTTCCCAGTGACAGTAGGGGCAGCAAGGCACGTATTGTATTGTTGCCATCGAGGATAACAAGATGTTTTTTTTATCATATTGCATGAATTTATCCCTCTACATCATGTCATCTTGCTTAAGGCATTACTCTGTTTCCATGAACTTAATACTCTAGATGCATGCTGGATAGCGGTCGATGAGTGGAGTAATAGTAGTAGATGCAGGCAGGAGTCGGTCTACTTGTCTCGGACGTGATGCCTATATACATGATCATACCTAGATACTCTCATAACTATGCTCAATTCTGTCAATTGCTCAACAGTAATTCGTTGACCCACCGTAAAATACTTATGCTCTTGAGAGAAGCCACTAGTGAAACCTATGGCCCCCGGGTCTATCTTCATCATATTAATCTTCCAATAGTTAGTTATTTACTTTGCTTTTATTTTAATTTGCATCTTTATCACAAAAATACCAAAAATATTATCTTATCATATCTATCAGATCTCACTCTCGTAAGTGACCGTGAAGGGATTGACAACCCCTTATCGCGTTGGTTGCGAGGAGCTATTTGTTTTGGGCAGGTACGAGGGACTCACGCGTAGCCTCCTACTGGATTGATACCTTGGTTCTCAAAAACTGAGGGAAATACTTACGCTACTTTGCTACATCATCCTTTCCTCTTCAAGGAAATCCAACGCAGTGCTCAAGAGGTAGCAATCCACTTCAATTTCTTCATCCAACTGCTCCGAGGAAGCAGCAGAAGGAATGTCTTCATCGGATCCGCTTGGGATAACGTATTCTTCATCAAAAGGAACGAGTTCCTTTGATGGAATGCTTGATACTTGAACAACATCAATTGGATTTTCAAACGAGCTGGTCAATTTCTTCATCTTCCTCGAAGCTGAAGTGTCTAGAAGTTGATGCTTTCCTTTTCTTCACAGCTGCACGCTCCAGAGCCTTGCTCTTCTTAGCTTCTGATGCAGAAGGAAGAATTGGACTTGGTGCAGGTGCAGGAGGAGCAGAGGAAATTGGGTCTATGTCTTCAGGCACAACATATATGGTTGCCCTAGTAGAAACAGTTTCTTCAGGCACATCGGTTGAAGCTTCGGCTGTCCTCGCAATTTCTTCAGGCGCAACATTAGAGGTTGCCCTAGCAGTTTCATCAGCGGCTGGAATGCATTCATCAACCATGGTACTAGTATTTTCTTCAGCAGCCTGATTATCATAAGCAGTGCTGGCATTTTCTTCAGTAGGCTGAGAAGATGCTTCAGCCTGAGGAGTTTCTTGTTGCATAGGGGCTGCAACATTGGTAGTGAACTTTTCAGTTATGTTTACAAATCTGACTTTGGCTCCAAGCCAGTCAGCATAGTAGCGATCAAATTCACCACTCAGTTTCTTGATCTCTGATTGCAGAGCTACAAGTTCTTTAGGTAAAAGCTTCAAGAAGTTTTGCTTCAGAAAGCACTCTTTCTTGTATTGCGCTTTCTTCACCTTCCTCCCCTTTCATATTTCCATTTTTCTTCATCAATGAAGTGAGTCAACACATGACTTTGACCAGGAGTGAGGTTCAGCTCAGGCAGAGGTGTGTTTGGGTCCTTGTGCCACAAGTCAATGAAGTCGAGGATCAACTTTGGATCCAGCATCAATGGCACATTACTGCCTTTGGCTCTAGCGGACTGGTGCTGCCTATCTCTGATGATTTCAACGAGTTCTTCATCATCAACTTCGTCGTCATCGGACGGTACTTGGAAGGCGACCTGCTTCTTTTGAGGACTTGGTCTAGTGCCTCGTCCTGCAGTGGCCTTGGTCTTCAACAGAGTGGGGCTAGTTGAAGAGTGCAGAGTAGCTGATGAACTTGCAGAGGCTCCTGAGGCAATAGAGATGCTTGTTGTCCTTTGGCATGAGGCAAGATGCGTAGGTGCTGAGGAGTTTGAAGGAGGAGCTGAGGAATTTGAAGGAGCTGGTGCAGCTTGAGGAATTGGCCGTGAGGGCTTGGCAGAAGTTGGCCATGAGGGCATTGAAGAAGAAGGAGCACTGGGCTTGTGTGCGAGCTTCTTAGGCATGGCCTTCTTCGGCTTGCTAGCAGAGGCCTCAGTAGTGGCAACAGCAGCAACGGAGTCTTCATTGAATTTCCTCACTGCTTCTTTTGCTACTATGGCCAACTTAGCTTGACGCTTGGCCCATTCATCAGGATAGTCCTCACCGCACTTGAGGCTAGTGGGATCAACTTCTTGGCCAGGTGCTAATGGATGTCTTGGGAAAGGAGGGTGAAGAGAGAATTTCTTCATATATTTTGGAGTGACATAGCGATATTCCCTCCATTCCCGTGCCCATCTCCTCTCAATCTTCTAGATGTGCACTTTGCGCTCATTCTTGGTTTCCTCAGGGGGTGTGCAATATCCATCATAGATATCATCAGATTTCAAATGCAGTGTTGACCTCCAGTCTCTTTCCTCCCTTCTGAGGTTTCTTGCCGTCAGCGATTTTCTTCAGCTAAGGGTTTTGAACTATTGAGTTCTTTGAAGAGGTATGCAAATTTTCTTTAAGGAACGCTGCAAATGAGTTAAGTTGATGAGAACCTAGAGATTCAGCAACAAACATGTGTACCTGTGAACAGAGTATAGGTGCGAAGAATTTGGAGAGGTCGTATGCGCTCTCAGAAGTTTTTGCAAAAAAGAACAAGTTTGAGGAATTTGACCGAATGAGTCTTGAGGAATTTCACTAAGCATTCTTTGACTTAGGTTCCAGAGTTGTACAGATTTGAAAATCCACACAATTGAGGAATCTTGAAGAAAAATGTTGCGTAGAGAAACAGATCAAGATCAGATGATATGTGAGGTGTTTAGTGTGTGAAGAGTTGAGGAATAAACACCTTTTGAAGATTTGAAGAAAACATCAGAATCAACAAGGGCAGTAAAAGTAACTTTTAATTACCGATGATGAAGAACACGATGAACCATGAAGTGTAGATTTGAAGCTCTTCGTATTAGATCTTCCACGCCCTAACTTGGCTGAGGAAGACAGCTACGGCGGCGGCAGAGTGAATAAATCCGCGGCTGGCGTGATTACGGCGGTGACAAGGTCGAGGCAGTGAAGCTCTTCCTCACCGGCGATGATGGAAGTAGCAGTGGCGCTAGGGTTTGAGAGCTCGAGCGAGGGAGTGAGGTCGAGCGAAGTAAAAACGAATTGAGAAAGGGAAAGGGGTATTTATAGCCGAAGTGAAAAACTGCTCGCCAGAGGAAATTGGACGAACGTGCCCCTGACCCTTCTCATTCGCGTGACATGTGTCACCCACGTACTGAGAGGCGACGATCGTGTGCGATCATGGGTGAATAGATAAGTATTATCGTGGAATGTGTAACGGTTTGAGCGACAAAAGCTGAAAATTCAGATAAGATAAGTTTAAAGTTTCGTTTGCAATTTCTTCAACTGCCAAGAACACAATGAAGATTTTGAATGAGTTTCAAATATAACTCACATGAAGAATTTATGAATAGACTGGGTTGAGTTTAGCATAGAGGGGGAAGGGTCCAATCACATTCACTTAGCAGAACAAGCAACTTGAAGAAATATCAATAAGTGAATGCCATAGAGGACATAAACTTATATATAGCCAGTGAAGAACAACAACGGAAAGTGAAGACAATGCAAAGTAAAAAACAACTAAGGAATTTCACAGAGAGGAAAAACTCAAATTTAGGATTTTCAACTTTTGTTGGTGGCGTTACCACCGTATAAGAATGATGATTTCAGACACCGCGTACAATTGTCGTAGGGTTCTGAGAATCAAATTCTTCATTAATTTCTTTACACTTAGAGGGTTAGTCTTCATTGATTGAAGAAAAACGTTACTTTGTGTGTTGCACATCTAAGTCATCAATTTTGCATACTAGTCGCCAACCCGTGCATTCGCACGGCCTAGTTGCCTAATATTACATTAGGTCTATATTGCTAACATATAATTATGAGTTGTGTACAACTATATCAGGATGGTGCCATCTTATAATCATACTAAAGGACTTGAGCAACAGGGATTGACAGGAGAGTGTGTATGCACAAATGTGTTAGTCGGACGAAGTTAATCACATTAAATTATAAGCCAACACATGAAAAATAATATGTACTGAGATAACTTGATATAATTTCTTGTTATGGTTAAACTATACTGTATATATAGAGGTTAGTGATTAAACTTAGCCGCAAAAAAAGAAGGAAATGATTAAAATCATTCAAGAAATATGCAAAGTCGACTAACATGTTCCTTACTTTCTTAGTTATATTCATATCCATATATGCTTCAACTATCTCAAGAAGTTATGCGTGTATCAATGATAGTCCCCAATGAAAATATTAAACTATATTAACTATGGCATGCTAAAATAATTCTGTTTACCTTAATGATAAAAATTGTTATGCTCAAAAACTATATTATTCTATTAAAATCACAGAGTAGAATATTCCCATATACTTGATATTCTTGACAGTTCATATATCTTTTAAACTAACTAAGCACTTTTTTGAAAGAAAATAATCATGACTCATTTCTTTGATCATCAAGTAGCAGTAAGGAAAAAATGCATTGGAATTTAAAAAATGACATACCTTAATACATTTGGAATTTGTAGAACGCCATGACTTGAAGAGAGCCTTTGTTTAAAATCATAGGAAATAATCTTAATAACGGATTTGTATTGGACAGTATAGATGTACCACATCAATGACGGTCTAAGGTGAATTTTTTTACTGCTGTGTTTACACGTGCTGACTGCATGACACACTTATGTGTTATTAAAGAGCTAACAGGCCCGGATGAGGGCTATGTTCTTCTCCTTTTTATAGACTCGGACTCTTGGTTCTTGGTTAAACCGGAAACAATAAGAGAGCCTGGTAGTTCTCATCATGAATTTTGCACAGAAGCCCATAAGATGATTTCAAATTATAGTTATTACTATCAAAGTAGTTCAGAGTTAGGTTGTCTATACATGGGTTATGTTCTATATCTGCCAAGAAAAAAAATTGTAGATCATCATATTCCAGTGGTAGACCAAACTTAGTGTCTCAGTTTATGCACATGTCTATTTTAACTTTTTACCTACCATTTAAATTTTCCTGAAAATAGTTTCCACTAATAATTCTATGCACCAATTGATGGTCAAATACACATGTCTAGCACCATGCTAGTTTATAAAATGTCCTATTTTCAGGACAAATAACGTAGCTCTAATCAGCCATATTGTCTGATTCAGTTGTTGCTTATGCATTACAAACTCCTTCCTCGGATTATAAGTTAAATTACTACATGAAATTTGTATGTAATTTTTTGCATAAAATATGCTGCACTATTTTCCTCTCAAACATGTCTTGAAAGAGATACTTGTTAGCAAGTACTCCCTCCGTCCCATATTAGTTGTCACCGAGATGGATGTATCTATATGTATTTTACTGCTAGATACATCCGTTTGAGCATCAACTTATATGGGGCGGAGGTAGAAGAATTCATTTTTGCTACCATGTATAGAAGACTTTATATATATTGTCGCAAGTAATTTAGTCTACGTCTTCATGTTCTATAAACTCTCATCAGAGACAACTATAGTAACCTCTTTGTTATGTAAAGAAACATAATAACCTCTTTATCATGTAAAGAAAAATAGTGGCCTCTTTGTCATGTGCTTAGCATGCCAAATGAAAGCAACTATCGAAGCATATCACATGTTGTTGGTTCACATACAATTTCCACACAGAAATAGAATTAGAGAAGTTTTAAAATAGGGAAAAGGTAGAAAACAAACCAAGGTCAACACTTGTTATATAACCTACACGGCAACAACAATAATGTTTCATAATGGTAAATCTCGCATATTTACCTTCCAAACTTAAAAAGTGGTAAAAAGAATTTATGTAACCTGCAAGCGACTTTGTTGGCAACACCAGGAGACATCTAATTTTTGTTTGTCTACACCACAGTGGCATTGCTTTATAGGAATTCCCGATGGGCACAGCAATGTCTAAACTAAATCTCGTTCCAAGTGACCCGGTATAATAAAAAATTATAACATGTGAATCCTTTGCATTTGATTAAACATACACAGAGGAAAAAAAAATCTGAGAATTGAAAGCAGCAAAACAGAAATTCATTGGTGAGTTAAGCTCAAATGAAAAGGAATGATGATGTTGTGGTTAAGAAGACCACCATATAACAAAATATTTGGATGCAAGCATTAACTTTTGCACGTCACAACCATGTATCCACATGTATACGTCAAGGCTGAAGCCCTTGTGGTTTCGGCATGTACTTCCTTATTACACCTACATTCTCTGTGTCAACTAAGAGGATAAGCACAGACTGCATATCCATCTTTCATGGATACTTTTCAATTTCGATATACCATGCCTTGTGTCCTAGATACATTTCAGTTTTGCTACTACCAATTGATGTGTTGCACACACATCACACATACTGATCGATATAGAGATTTAGCAAAACCACATTACATGTTCAGTACTAATGGAGCTAAGAAATCATCACGCTCTCACCCATGTGCTCGAATAGCAGTGTAGTAGCTTCATTCATTGTGGCATAGAACTATTTAATCGAATAGCACTGCAGTAGAATCATTGATAGTGGTTTGTTCATATCTTTCAGAATGAATTTGAAATGTCTCACATTTAAACTATTTTTTTTGTTGCCCTCTATAATGCCAAGTAAGTTTTCTTTTATCTTTCAGAATAAATTACCATGTAGAACTATTTCAAAACAAAAAAAAAGATTACACATGCCACATTAGAAACTCTAACTGTATCCTTCAGAGTAATCGGGTGTGCTCTCATGTGGCACCAGATTAACTGTTCTGGTTTTTAGTTTAAACAACTTGCACTAAATTTGCATAGTTATGCTTATGTAAGAAATCAATTGAGCAACCTCGCTTCTCGATGGGGAATCCTCAGAAGATATGTATCCACCTGAAACAAATAACAACTTTCTAATATGATTTTGAGAAACTAAATTAGGGAATCTTACATGCAATCACCTTTTGAAATATAAACAATAAAACAGTAGGTGAAATGGCATATAGTAACTATTATTTTGTCACGCATGCACAAATAATTCAATCTGAACCTAAAGTCTGAATAAAAAATCTTTATATGTACGTGCATGTAAGTATAATGAATATTTATTCGACACTTGCAAGAATAATAAGAACACATTCAACAAATTAAAGAGAAAATTGTGTACCATATACGCACTTGCAGATTGTATGACACCAATCAGATCGTTCCTGCCGGAAGCAAGCAAGAGCCCTCTGCTGAAAGATAGCTAGATATATAGTTAAAAAAATCTTTGCCTAGAATGCTTCCGTGAGAAGTGTCATAACCTGGTGCCACATGGGAGCACACCCGATTACTTTGAAGTCTAAACACCCAACTGAAACTCTAACTGTATCCTTTGGCACTGAATTTTTCTCCCTATTTTCTGTGTAAGTGGAACACAAATATTGGAACTGTCACATAACACTGACTTAGTAGAAGATCTAGGGAACCGATTTGCAGGCCCCTCTTCTGTAGGATCAAACAGAAATACAAAACAAAATCGTTTCAACATATATTGTTCTTAAAGAGGAGAAATTAGTGGGAAACCAGATGCAAGGCAATGCATCAATCTCGCTGAAGCCCTTGTAAGCACTCCTTGCTTGATTACTTCGAACCAAACCTTGACACCCTCAACAACAGCATGACGGCCTCCCACACTGAGGACTGCATGTATTAGAACACATCAATCTTTCCACTTTCAATCTGAGCCATGGCTGAACATGGAGATCCGGGGCATGGTTTCCATGTGCGTCTGTTCTCACCAGTGTGCGCCTGCAGCCGAGGATGATTTCATATCGGACCACATATTGTGTGCGTGTCTCCCATGATCAAGCCGCATGGTTTCCCATGTGCGTGTGTGTTTCCAAGATCAAGCCGCCAAGTTTGCTTATTTGCACATCTCTCCAGGAGATGAGTCAAGTGCTAAGCGCCTGAAATTCATCGGCAAGACCAGCGAGAAGATAACCGGCGAGGAGGGATTGAGTGGATCTGGCGCTAATATAGGGTCAGCTGGAGAGGATCTTGCGGCGGCGTAGGTAAGATTAGGAGAAAGCTTTTCCTGTTCATAGAAGCGTCGTGAATTGCACTTGCAATGGAAGAGGATGTTACGGCTGCATAGGCAAGATTAGAAGAAATGTTTTTTCTTTTCGTAGGATTAGGGATAGGGCAGTTTTCTTTACCCTTTTCCTAGGACTGATTTGAGAGTTTGTTAGAGATACGTGAGAGACTGACCGAGAGATTGAGGGAGTTGTGTCACGGGAGAGAGAGTTTATTAGAGATACGTGAGAGATTGAGGGATTTGGGTCACGGGAGAAAGCTACGTGAATATTTTTCTCATTGGACAGATATGTGAGACGTGATTGATAGAGAGAGTTGCGTAAAGGGAGAGAGATACGTGAGTTTTTTTTGCTGTGAGTTGATTGGGTCATGGGAGAGAGATACGTCAGTTTTTTTACCGTGAGTCGATCTACACCGTAATAACTCGGCCCCACCAGATTAACGGCTCCTAATTACTGATTAACGTGGGAATTAATAATGAGTCTATAATTAGTATAGGTATAGAAGTGTTAGGATGTGTGTCCTTTTCAAAGGACATTCGAAGATTCTAAGATATTTAGCTCACACCTCAACATGCTAAATCTCTTCTCATCCAAGGGCTTAGTGAAGATATCGGCTAGCTGTTCTTCAGTCTTCACATGCTCAATAGAGATGTCGCCCTTCAACACACGATCATGAAGAAAACGATGACAAATCTGAATGTGCTTTGTCTTCGAGTGCTGAACTGAGTTATGAGCAATCTTGATGGTACTCTCATTGTCACATTAGAGAGGCACATTCTTCATGTTGATGTCGTAGTCCTTGAGGGTTTGCTTCATCCATAGAAATTGAGCACAACAAGAACCAGCAACAATATACTCGGCTTCAGCAGTAGACAATGATACACAGTTCTGTTTCTTCGAGGACCAACAGACCAAGGATCGTTCGAGGAAATGGCATATGCCAGATGTTGACTTACGGTCCACACGATCACCAGCATAGTCAGAGTATGAATATCCAATGAGATCAAAAGCCGAGCCCTTGGGATACCATAATCCAAGTGTTGGTGTGTGAGCTAGATATCGAAGAATATGCTTCACAGCCTTATGGTGTCATTCCTTCGGTGTAGCTTGAAATCGGGCACACATGCAAACACTAAGCATAATATCTGGCCTAGATACACATAAATACAATAAAGAGCCAATCATGGAGCGGTATACCTTTTGATCAAAGTCAATACCGTTTTCATCAGTGCATAGATGGCCATTTGTGGGCATAGGGATTTTGACTCCTTTGCAATCTTGCATGCCGAATTTCCTCGGTACATCCTTGAGGTATTTCTCCTGAGATATGAATATGCCATTGTGCTATTGACGAATCTGAAGACCTAAGAAGAATTTCAATTCTCCCATCATAGACATTTGATATTCTTCACTCATCATATAGGAAAATTCATCACTGTAATGTTGGTCAGTACAGCCGAAAATGATATCATCAACATATATTTGGCACACAAACAGTTCACCATCATAAGATTTAGTGAAAATAGTTGGGTCAAGTGAACCGGGTTTGAAGCCTTTCTTCATGAGGAATTCCTTCAAAGTAACACACCACGCCCGAGGGGCCCGCTTGAGGCCATAGAGGGCCTTATTGAGTCTGAAGACTTTGTTGGGATGCTTTGGATCTTCAAAACCTGGGGTTGAGCAACATATACTTCTTCCTCAAGCTTACCATTGAGGAATGCACTTTTCACATCCATTTGATATAAGATGATATCATCATGGTTAGCATAAGCAAGTAATATGCGAATAGCTTCAAGTCTAGCAACAGGTGCAAAAGTTTCATCGAAATCAATTCCTTCAACCTGTGTATAGCCTTGAGCTACAAATCGTGCCTTATTCCTCACCACAAGGCCATTTTCATCTTGCTTGTTGCGGTAGATCCACTTTGTGCCAATGATATTGTGCTTGTGAGGATCTGGACGTTTGACCAGTTCCTAGACGTTGTTGAGCTCAAATTGATGTAATTCCTCTTGCATAGCTTGAATCCACTCAGGCTCCAGGAATGCCTCATCTATCTTAGTGGGCCATGTGATAGAGACAAAAGCAAAGTGCCCACAAAAGTTAGATAAATGTGAAGCTCTTGAGCGTGTGAGAGGACCTAGAATGTTGATGTCGCTGATGATTTTCTCAATTTGCACTTCATTTGCAACGCGATGGTGAGCTGGTTGTCGTTGAGGAATTTGATCAGCATTTTCTTCAGCACCATTTTCCTCAGGTGCATTAACATGACGTTCTTCATGTTCTGGAACACTTCTTCAGCAGATTCTTCGGTAGGAATGACATCCTCAGTAGCTTTGAACTTAATAGATTCCTCATGAGTTATTTCATCTGTCACAGGAGGTAGGTGCTCTCTTTGCGAGCCATTAGTTTCATCGAACCGCACATTTATAGTTTCAACAACCTTGTGGTGATAGGTGTTGAAGACTCTGTAGGTGTGTGAGTCCTTACCTTAACCGAGCATAAAACCTTCATGTGCTTTCAGTGCGAATTTAGAACTGTGATGAGGATCTCTAATCTAGAATTGCACCAAAGACTTTGAAATAACTCACATTGGGTTTCTTGTCAGTGAGAAGTTCATATGCAGTTTTCTTGAAGAATTTGTGAAGATATACCCTGTTGATGATGTGGCATGCAGTATCAATTTCCTCAGGCCAGAAGCGAGTAGGCGTCTTGTACTCATCAAGCATAGTGCGAGCCATCTCAACAAGAGTCCTGTTCTTGTGCTCCACGACGCCATTCTGCTGAGGAGTATAAGGAGCAGATAACTCATGAGTGATACCAAGTTCATCAAGATAGTTATCAAGGCCAGTGTTCTTGAACTCAGTTCCATTGTCACTTCTGATGTGCTTGATCTTCACACCAAAGTTGGTTGAAGCCCTCGAGGAAAAATCGTTTGAAGACTTCCTGCACTTCAGTTTTGTAAGTGATGATATGCACCCATGTGTATCGAGAATAATCATCAACAATGACAAAGCCATATAAAGATGTAGCATTAGTAAATGCGGCATAGTGAGTAGGGCCAAAGAGATCCATGTGAAGCAATTCAAATGGATGAGTGGTAGTCATGATGGTCTTTGAGGGATGCTTGGCCTTGTTCATCTTTCCGGCTTCACAAGCTCCACACAAATGGTCCTTGAGGAATTTGACGCCCTCGATGCCAATGACATGTTTCTTCTTCGCGAGCGTGTGCAAGTTCCTCATCCCAGCATGACCAAGTGGTCGATGCCATAGCCAACCTTCTGAAGCTTTTGCAAGTAGACATGTAGCAGGTTGTGGACCTGTAGAGAAATTAACAATATACAAATCTCCTCTCCTAAAGCCTTCGAAGACTTTGGAATTGTCAGCTTCCATGATCACAACACAATGATACTTGCCAAAGACAACAACCATATCAAAATCACAAAGCATTGAGACAGACATGAGGTTGAACCCTAAGGACTCGTCAAGCATGAATTTGTCCATGTGTTGATCCTTTGAGATTGCAACCTTACTAAGACCCAATACCTTGCTTTTTCCTTTGTCAGCATAGGTGATATGCTTCAGATGTGATGGAGATAGTGCAGAGTACATCAATAAGCTCCTGTCACCAGTCATGTGATTTGTACATCCACTATCGACGACCCACCCAGTGGCTTTGGGTTGATCATCCTGCAGATGAATTAGTGCAGCTTACGAACTCATATACTTCATCAGTGAAGAATATGATATCAATTTCATCAGATCAATTTCGTCAAGCAATAGAATAGATAACAAAGTATGAGGACGTGAGAAATGAGAATTCATTTCTTCATGATTAGCTTGCATCCTTTCAAGCATATTCAGGTCTCCAGCAAATTCTTCATACGATTAAGTTCGTCTGGAGACCTGACCCTGCATAAGAGTTTAGTTCTTTTTCTTCACCACCCACATCTGAAGGGGTGGCAAAGAGTTCATCATTCTGCGAGCTCCATAAGAGAAAGGTGGCATAGATGCCAATCCACCTTGTTTCACATAAGAGGGGTTAGGGTAAGCATAAGAGTAAGCAGAGAAATTCTTCGAGGATTTATGAACATAATGATTTGAAGAATAATGCACATATCCATAATCCTTAGATCTTCCCTGCAAAACAGAAGGGTTAGCACGATGATGTTCATATGAGGACTTTGATCCTTTTGAGGAATTTGATCCATATGAAGAATTTGATCTGGGGTTCCTATTCTTCACAGGTGGTGTCATGATGACTGATACATCTCCAACGTATCTATAATTTTTGATTTATCCATGCTATATTATATACTATTTTAGATGTTTATTGGGCTTTACTATACACTTTTAAATTATTTTTGGGACTAACATATTAACCGGAGGCCCAGCCCAAATTGCTGTTTTTTGCCTATTTCAGTGTTTCACAGAAAAGGAATATCAAACGGAGTCCAAACGGAATGAAACCTTCGGAAACGTGATTTTCTCAGCAAACATGATCCAGGAGACTTGGAGTCCACGTAAAGCAATCAACGAGGAAGGCACGAGGCAGGGGGGCGCGCCTACCCCCCAGGCGTGCCCTCCACCCTCATAGGCCCCTCGTTGCTCCACCGACGTACTTCTTCCTCCTATATATACCCATATACCCTGTAAACACCACACACGGATCCAAAACCCTAATTCCACCACCGCAGCCTTCTGTACCCGTGAGATCCCATCTTGGGGCCTTTTCCGGAGCTCCGCCGGAGGGGGCATTGATCACGGAGGGCTTCTAAATCAACACCATAGCCTCTCCGATGACGTGTGAGTAGTTTATTTCAGACCTTCAAGTCCATAGTTATTAGCTAGATGTCTTCTTGTCTCTCTTTGTATCTCAATACAAAGTTCTCCTCGATTCTCTTGGAGATCTATTCGATGTAATCTTCTTTTGCGGTGTGTTTGTCAAGATCCGGTGAATTGTGGGTTTATGATCAAGTTTATCTATGAACAATATTTGAATCTCCTCTGAATTCTTTTATGTATGATTGGTTACCTTTGCAATTCTCTTGGAATTATCAGTTTGGTTTGGCCTACTAGATTGATCTTTCTTGCAATGGGAGAAGTGCTTAGCTTTGGGTTCAATCTTGCGGTGCTCGATCCCAGTGACAGAAAGGGAAATGACACGTATTGTATTGTTGGCATCGAGGATAAAAAGACGGGGTTTATATCATATTGCATGAGTTTATCCCTCTACATCATGTCATCTTACTTAAAGCATTACTCTGTTCTCATGAACTTAATACTCTAGATGCATGCTGGATAGCGGTCGATGTGTGGAGTAATAGTAGTAGATGCAGGCAGGAGTCGGTCTACTTGTCGCGGACGTGATGCCTATATACATGATCATACCTAGATATTCTCATAACTATGATCAATTCTATCAATTGCTCGACAGTAATTTGTTTACCCACCATAATACTTATGCTCTCGAGAGAAGCCACTAGTGAAACCTATGGCCCCTGGGTCTATCTTCTATCATAATAATCTTGCAACACTTAGTTATTTCTATTGCCATTTATTTTACTTTGCATGTTTAATTTCTCTTTATCATAAAAATACCAAAAAATATTATCTTATAATATCTATCAGATCTCACTCTCGTAAGTGACTGTGAAGGGATTCACAACCCCTTTATCGCGTTGGTTGCGAGGTTCTTATTTGTTTGTGTAGGTGTGTGGGACTTGAGCGTGATCTCCTACTAGATTGATACCTTGGTTCTCAAAAACTGAGAGAAATACTTACGCTACTTTACTGCATCACCCTTTCCTCTTCAAGGGAAAACCAACGCAACAGTCAAGAGGTAGCAAGAAGGATTTCTAGCACTGTTGCCGGGAAGATTTGCGCCAAGTCAAGTGAAGATTTGACTCCGGACAAGGAGTCATTTCTGGCGCCGTTGCAAGTCAAGACATACCAAGTACCCATCACAAACTCTTATCCCTCGCATTACATTATTTGCCATTTGCCTCTCGTTTTCCTCTCCCCCACTTCACCCTTGCCGTTTTATTCACCCTCTCTTTCCCTTCTGCTCCTCTTTCCCAATTTGGCTCTTTTTCGCTTGCTTCTTGTTTGCTTGTGTTTTGGATTGCTTGCTTGTCACGATGGCTCAAGATAATACTAAATTGTGTGACTTTACCAATACCAACAATAATTATTTTCCTAGCACTCCGATTGCTCCTCTTACCGATGCTGAATCTTGTGAAACTAATGCTGCTTTGTTGAATCTTGTCATGAAAGAAAATTCGCCGGCCTTCCTAGTGAAGATGACGCTACCCATCTAAATAGCTTTGTTGATTTATGTGATATGCAAAAGAAGAAAGATGTGGACAATGATATTGTTAAATTGAAGCTATTTCCTTTTTCGCTTAGAGATTGTGCTAAAGCTTGGTTTTTGTCTTTGCCTAAAAATAGTATTGATTCATGGAATAAGTGCAAAGATGCTTTTATCTCTAAGTATTTTCCTCCCGCTAATATCATCTCTCTTAGAAACTATATTATGAATTTTACGAAACTTGATCATGAACATGTTGCACAAGCTTGGGAGAGGATGAAATTAATGATACGTAATTGCCCTACACATGGTTTGAATCTTTGGATGATTATACAAAAAATTAATGCCGGATTGAATTTTGCTTCTAGAAACCTTTTAGATTTGGCCACGGGAGGCACTTTTATGGAAATCACTTTAGGAGAAGCTACTAAACTCCTAGATAATATTATGGTTAATTATTCTCAATGGCACACCGAAAGATCTACTAATAAAAAAGTGCATGCGATAGAAGAAATTAATGTTTTGAGTGGAAAGATGGATGAACTTATGAAATTGTTTGCTAATAAGAGTGCTCCTACAGATCCTAATGATATGCCTTTGTCTACTTTGATTGAGAATAATAATGAATCTATGGATGTGAATTTTGTTGGTAGGAATAATTTTGGTAATAACGCGTATAGAGGTAATTTTAATCCTAGGCCGTTTCCTAGTAATTCCTCTAATAATTATGGTAATTCATACAACAATTCTTATGGAAATTATAATAAGATGCCCTCTGATTTTGAATCTAATATTAAAGAATTTATTACTTCGCAAAAGAATTTCAATGCTTTGATTGAAGAAAAATTACTTAAGATTGATGAATTGGCTAGGAACATTGATAGAATTTCTCTTGATGTTGATTCTTTGAAACTTAGATCTATTCTACCTAAGCATGATATCAATGAGTCTCTCAAAGCCATGAGAATTTCCATTGATGAGTTCAAAGAAAGAACTGCTAGGATGCGATCTAAGAAAGATTGCTTTGTGAAAGCATGTTCTTCTAGTTTTCATGATAATAAAGATGAAGATCTTAAAGTTATTGATGTGTCCCCTATTATATCTTTGGTTTGCAATATGAATCTTGATAATGATGGGACTGAAGATGAGCCACCTTTACCTAGAAGGCATTCCAAAAATTCGGAGTTTTTAGATCTTGATGCTAAAATTGATAAAAGTGGGATTGAAGAAGTTAAAACTTTAGATATCCATGTACACACTTTCTTGGATTTCAAGGAATTTAATCATGATAATTGCTCTTTGATATACTATATTTCCTTGTTGCAATCCATGCTAAATTCTCCTGATGCTTATAGTCAAAATAAAGCTTTTACTAAACATATCGTTGATGCTTTGATGCAATCTTATGAAGAAAAACTTGAGTTGGAAGTTTCTATCCCTAGAAAACTTTATGATGAGTGGGAACCAACAATAAAAATTAAAATTAAAGATCATGAATGTTATGCTTTCTGTGATTTGGGTGCTAGTGTTTCCACGATTCCAAAAACTTTATGTGATTTGTTAGGTTTCTGCGATTTTGATGATTGTTCTTTAAACTTGCACCTTGCGGATTCCACTATTAAGAAACCTATGGGAAGAATTAATGATGTTCTTATTGTTGCAAATAGGAATTATGTGCCCGTAGATTTCATTGTTCTTGATATAGATTGCAATCCTTCATGTCCCATTATTCTTGGTAGACCTTTCCTTAGAACGATTGGTGCAATTATTGATATGAAGGAAGGGAATATTAAATTCCAATTTACATTAAGGAAAGGCAGGGAACACTTTCCTAGAAATAAAATTAAATTACCATATGAATCTTTTATGAGAGCCACTTATGGATTGCATACCAGAGATGGCAATACCTAGATCTATCCTTGCTTTCATGCCTAGCTAGGGGCGTTAAACGATAGCGCTTGTTGGGAGGCAACCCAATTTTATTTTTATTACTTGCTTTTTATCCTGTTTAGTAATAAATAATTTATCTAGCCTCTGTTTTGGTTGTGTTTTTTGTTTTTAATTATTGTTTGTGCCAAGTAGAACCGTTGGGAAGACTTGGGGAAAGTCTTTTTAATCTTGTTGTAAAAAAACAGAAACTTTAGTGCTCACGAGAATCGCTGCCATTTTTATTTGGAAAGTGATATTTAGTTAATTATTTTTTCAGATGATTAATATATAAATTCCTCACGTCCATAAATTTATTTTAGAATTTTTTGGGTTCCAGAGTTTGCGTTAGCTACACATTACTACAGACTGTTCTGTTTTTGACAGATTCTGTTTTCCGTGTGTTGTTTGCTTATTTTGATGAATCTATGGCTAGTAAAATAGTTTATAAACCATAGAGAAGTTGGAATACAGTAGGTTTAACACCAATATAATTCAATAATTAATGAGTTCATTATAGTACCTTGAAGTGGTGTTTTGTTTTCTTTCGCTAACGGAGCTCACGAGATTTTCTATTTTGAGTTTTGTGTTGTGAAGTTTTCAAGTTTTGGGTAGAGATTCGATGAATTTTGGAACAAGGAGTGGAAAGAGCCTAAGCTTGGGGATTCCCATGGCACCCCAAGATAATATAAGGACACCAAAAAGTCAAAGCTTGGGGATGCCCCAGAAGGTATCCCCTCTTTCGTCTTCGTCTATCGGTAACTTTACTTGGAGCTATATTTTTATTCACCACATGATATGTGTTTTTCTTGGAGCGTATTGTATGATTTGAGTCTTTGATTTTTAGTTTATCACAATCATCCTTACTGTACACACCTTTTGAGAGAGACACACATGATTCGGAATTTATTAGAATACTTTATGTGCTTCACTTATATCTTTTGAGCTATATAGTTTTTGCTATAGTGCTTCACTTATATATTTTAGAGCACGGTGGTGGATTTGTTTTATAGAAACTATTGTTCTCTCATGCTTCACTTATACTATTTTGAGAGTCCTTTAGAACAACATGGCAATTTCTTTTAGGATTAAAAAAAATTATCTTATGAGTGTGTTGAATACTATGAGAAGTTTGATACTTGATAATTGTTTTGAGATATGGAGATGGTGATATTAGAGTCATGCTAGTTGAGTAGTTGTGAATTTGAGAAATACTTGTGTTGAAGTTTGTGATTCCCGTAGCATGCACGTATGGTGATCCGTTATGTGATGAAGTCGGAGCATGATGTATTTATTGATTGTCTTCCTTATGAGTGGCGGTCAGGGACAAGCGATGGTATTTTCCTACTAATCTATCCCCATAGGAGCATGCGCGTAATACTTTGTTTTGATAACTAATAGATTTTTGCAACAAGTATATGAGTTCTTTATGACTAATGTTTAGTCCATGGATCATACACACTCTGACCCTTCCACCATTGCTAGCCTCTCTAATACCGCACAACTTTCGCCGGTATCATACACCCACCATATACCTTCCTGAAAACAGCCACCATACCTACCTATCATGGCATTTCCATAGCCATTCCGAGATATATTGCCATACAAATTTCCACCGTTCCGTTATTATGACACGCTTCATCATTGTCATATTGCTTGCATGATCATGTAGTTGACATCGTATTTGTGGCAAAGCCACCGTTCATAATTCTTTCATACATGTCACCATGAATCATTGCACATCCCGGTACACCGCCGGAGGCATTCACATAGAGTCATATTTTGTTCTAAGTATCGGGTTGTAATTCTTGAGTTGTAAAGTAAATAAAAGTGCGATGATCATCATTATTAGAGCATTGTCCCAAGTGAGGAAAGGATGATGGAGACTGTGATTCCCCCACAAGTTGGGATGAGACTCCGGACGAAAAAATAGGCCATAAAAAAGAGAAAAGACCCAACTAAAAAAATGAGAGAAAAATAGAGAAGGGACAATCATACTATCCTTTTCCCACACTTGTGCTTCAAAGTAGCACCATGATCTTCATGATAGAGAGTCTCCTATGTTATCACTTTCATATACTAGTGGGAATTTTTCATTATAGAACTTGGCTTGTATATTCCAATGATGGGCTTCCTCAAAATGCCCTAGGTCTTCATGAGCAAGCAAGTTGGATGCACACCCACTTAGTTTCTTTTGTTGAGCTTTCATATACTTATTGCTCTAGTGCATCCGTTGCATGGCAATCCCTACTCACTCACATTGATATCTATTGATGGGCATCTCCATAGCCCATTGATACGCCTAGTTGATGTGAGACTATCTTCTCCCTTTTGTCTTCTCCACAACCACCATTCTATTCCACATATAGTGCTATGTCCATGGCTCACACTCATGTATTGCGTGAAGATTGAAAAAGTTTGAGAACACCAAAAGTATGAAACAATTGCTTGGCTTGTCATCGGGGTTGTGCATGATTTAAATATTTTGTGTGGTGAAGATAGAGCATAGCCAGACTATATGATTTTGTAGGGATAACTTTCTTTGGCCATGTTATTTTGAGAAGACATAATTTCTTAGTTAGTATGCTTGAAGTATTATTATTTTTATGTCAATATTAAACTTTTGTATTGAATCTTTCGGATCTGAATATTCATACCACAAATAAGATAATTACATTGGAAATTATGCCAAGTAGCATTCCACATCAAAAATTCTTCTTTTATCATTTACCTGCTCGAGGACGATCAGGAATTAAGCTTGGGGATGCTTGATACGTCTCCAACGTATCTATAATTTTTGATTGCTCCATGCTATATTATATACTGTTTTAGATGTTTATTGGGCTTTATTATACACTTCTATATTATTTTTGGGACTAACCTATTAACCGGAGGCCTAGCCCGTATTGCTATTTTTTTGCCTATTTTAGTGTTTCGAAGAAAAGGAATATCATATGGAGTCCAAACGGAATGAAACCTTCGAGAACGTGATTTTCTGAACAAACGTGATCCAGAGGACCTGGAGTGGACGTCAAGGAATCAACGAGGAGGCCACGAGGCAGGGGGGCGTGCCTACCCCCTTGGGCGCGCCCTCCACCCTCGTGGGCCCCTCGTTGCTCCACCGACGTACTTCTTCCTCATATATATACCCAGATACCCAGGAAACACCAAACACGGAGCCAACACCCTAATTCCACCGCTGCAACCTTCTGTACCCGTGAGATCCCATCTTGGGGCCTTTTCCGGAGCTCCGCCGGAGGGGGCATTGATCATAGAGGGCTTCTACATCAACACCATAGCCTCTCCGATGATGTGTGAGTAGTTTATTTCAGACCTTTGGGTCCATATTTATTAGCTAGATGGCTTCTTCTCTCTCTTTGGATCTCAATACAAAGTTCTCCTCGATTCTCTTGGAGATCTATTTGATGTAATCTTCTTTTGCGGTGTGTTTGTCGAGATTCGATGAATTGTGGGTTTATGATCAAGTTTATCTATGAACAATATTTGAATCTCCTCTGAATTCTTTTATGTACGATTGGTTATCTTTGCAAGTCTCTTCAAATTATCAGTTTGGTTTGGCCTACTAGATTGATCTTTCTTGCAATGGGAGAAGTGCTTAGCTTTGGGTTCAATCTTGCGGTGCTCGATCCCAATGACAGAAAGGGAAACGACACGTATTGTATTGTTGCCATCAAGGATAAAAAGATGGGGTTTATATCATATTGCATGACTTTATCCCTCTACATCATGTCATCTTACTTAAAGCATTACTCTGTTCTTATGAACTTAATACTCTAGATGCATGCTGGATAGTGGTCGATGTGTGGATTAATAGTAGTAGATGCAGGCAGGAGTCGGTCTACTTGTCGCGGACGTGATGCCTATATACATGATCATACCTTGATATTCTCATAACTATGCTCAATTCTATCAATTGCTCGATAGTAATTCGTTTACCCACCGTAATACTTATGCTCTCGAGAGATGTCACTAGTGAAACCTATGGCCCCCGGGTCTATCTTCTATCATATTAATCTTCCAACACTTAGTTATTTCTATTGCCGTTTATTTTACTTTGCATCTTTGGTTTCTATTTATCATAAAAATACCAAAAATATTATCTTATCATATCTATCAGATCTCACTCTCGTAAGTGACTGTGAAAGGATTAACAAGCCCTTTATCGCATTGGTTGCGAGGTTCTTATTTGTTTGTGTAGGTGCATGGGACTTGAGCATGATCTCCTACTAGATTGATACCTTGGTTCTCAAAAACTGAGGGAAATACTTACGCTACTTACTGCATCACCCTTTCCTCTTCAAGGGAAAACCAACGCAGTGCTCAAGAGGTAGCAATGGCATTCACCTGAAGACTTTCAAGGCACCTTTTGGGAACCCAGATTTTCTTCATAGGAGAACTGTTCCTGCAGTTAGTGCCAACATATCTAGCAAATACTTTACCATTCTAATTTTTGAATAGTTTATAGTTGGAGTCAATTGACTCATCAGAAGAATATGAAGATTCACATGTAAATCCAGATAAAGTAGACGGGTCCATTAAAGGTTCCTTTGCAGCAACCCATGAGGTTTTGGGATACTGCTCAGGTTTCCAGTAGGTTCCATCAGCATCTATTTTCCTCTCAAAGGCAATACCCTCTTTCCTAGGGTTCCTATTGAGGATCTGCTTTTTAAGCACATCACAAAGAGCCTGATGCCCTTTGAGGCTTTTTTACATGCCTGTCATATACAATTCCTTCAGCCCTACATCATCAGTGATACTAGCAATGTCCTCAGTTGAGGAATTAGTGATAGTAGAGACAATTGAAGAGTTTGCAGCAATGGAAGCATTTGAGCATTCAGGTGAAGAATTAGCAGATTCACGTTCAATGCACTTCAAACATGGAGGAATGAATTCTTCCTGAGTAGTGCTGGTTTGTTGAGCAAGTAATGAATCACGCTCCTTCTGAAGATCTTCATAACTCACTCTTAACTGCTCAAGATCTCGCTTTCTTTGAAGAAATTCATAAGAAAGCTTCTCATTATCAGAGTGTTATGATGACCTTGAAGATTGTCAAACTTGGACTAAAGTCTCTGAAGATTTTCAGTCAAAATTTTAGTGCGATCCATTTCATCACCCAACATATCATCGCTTTTGTCTAGCATATTTTGAACCTTTTCAAGAGCCTTTTGTTGTTTCACAACAATCTTAGCAAGTTTAG
Organism: Triticum dicoccoides; assembly: GCF_002162155.2. NCBI lineage: Eukaryota > Viridiplantae > Streptophyta > Magnoliopsida > Poales > Poaceae > Triticum > Triticum dicoccoides. The sequence goes on along the minus strand of NC_041380.1, from coordinate 45,701,766 downwards.
AATAACTAGGCTTGAGATTTTCATCAGATTCATCCTCACTTGATTCAGAGAAGGGATATTTGAGTACCTTTGCACCTTTTGCCATGAAGCAATAGGTGGGAGCGTAGTCATCATCACCGTCGTCAATGGTGTTGGAGAGGTCCTTTTCCTCAGATTTGAAGATGGACTTGCTGACGAACGCGGTAGCGAGGGCTAGGCTCGCCACACCAGAGTCCGACTCCTCAGATTCCTCCTCTTCCTCATTTTCCTCAGATTCAGCTTCAGAGTCCATTTCCTTGCCAATGAATGCCCGAGCCTTCTTGGAGCCTCTCTTCTTGTGAGATGAAGACCTTGAAGGTTTTGATGAAGAGGACTTTGAAGATTTCTTCTTCTTCTTTGAACCATCAGAACTGTAGTCCTTGTACTTCTTCTTCTTTGATTCCTTTTCCCACTGAGGACAATCTTGAATGTAGTGACCGGTTTTCTTGCATTTATGTCAGAGTCTCTTCTTGTAATTATGGAATGCGGAATCTGATCTTAAGTCACCAGTTCTTGAGGATTTTCCAAAATGACCGCGTCTTGAGAACTTCTGGAATTTCCTCACGAGCATTGCTAGCTCCTGGCTCAGTTCTTCAGGGTCACCAAGGCTGCTACCAGATTCTTCGCCTTCAGATTCAGACACTGCCTTGGCCTTTAGAGCTCGTGATCTACCATAGCTTGGTCCATAGAGATCTCTCTTCTCAGCAAGATGGAACTCATGAGTGTTTTGCCTCTCGAGGATATCAGCGGGATCAAGTGACTTATAGTCTCCATGTTCTTGTATCATCAATGTCAAAGTATCAAACGAGGAATCAAGCGATCTCAGTAATTTCTTCACCACCTCATGGTCGGTGATGTCAGTGGCACCAAGTGCTAGAAGCTCATTTGAGATGTTAGTGAGTCGATTGAAGGTTTGTAGAACATTTTCATTGTCGAGTCTTTTGAAGCGGTTGAAGAGATTGGAAAGAACGTCAACTCGAGAGTCAAGCTGTGTTGAGACTCCTTCATTGACCTTAGACAGCATGTCCCAGATAAGCTTTGCTGTTTCCAAAGCACTCACTCTGCCATACTGCCCTTTGCTCAGATTGCCACATATGATGTTCTTCACTTGAGAGTCGAGTTGCTTGAATCTCTTCACATCAGCAGCATTGATGGTAGGAGTGACAGAGGGAACGCCATTTTCCACAACGTACCAAAGATCGTTGTCAATTGCCTCAAGATGCATGCGCATCTTATTCTTTCAGTAGGGGTAGTCCATCCCATCGAAGGTAGGACACCCGGCAGAAACCTTGATCTTACCTGCGGTCGACATAACTAAAACTCCAGGCGGTTAAACCAAAATCACACAAAACAAGGGAGTACCTTGCTTTGATACCAATTAAAAGTGTGTTAAGTCGACGAGGGGGGTGAATAGGCGATATTTATGAATTCTTCACTGAGGAATTTCAGGGTGAGGAAATTCCTGAGCGAAGAACTACTTGCATCGGAATAAGTACTCAGAAGTAAGCATAATAGAATATAAGCATGGTCTTCATGATGAAATGAAAACAAGAACAAATTACAGAAAGCGTAAACATAGGATAAACAGAATGAAGACAAACAGACTAAATAAATTGAACTGAGGAAATAGAGAAAGTCTTCAGTCAAAGTCTTCAAACAGATATGAACAAGCACACAACACATAAATGAGGAAATGAAAGGGTTGAGGAAATGGAACTAGTTAGCTCGGTGAAGACAATGATTTGGTAGACCAGTTCCAACTGTTGTGATAGTTGTACGTCTGGTTAGGGCGGCTAGGTATTCAAAGCTGAGGACACATAGTCCCGGACACCCAGTCCTGAACATGCAGTCCAGAACACCCAGTCCTCGCCGTATTCCCCTTGAGCTAAGGTCACACAGACCTCGCCCAATCACTCGTGGTAAGTCTTCAGGTGACTTCCGAACCTTCACAGACTCGGTCACTCGACGATCCACAATTTCCTCTTGGATGCTCTAGACCATGACACCTAACCGTTTGGAAGATGCACAATCTTCAAAGGTGACAAGCGTCGGATCCACACATGATCAATCTCTTTAGTGACGCTCAATCACTTTGGGTTTGAAGGTGTTTGGGTTTGGGTTTTCCTCACTTGATGATTTTTGCTCAAAGTCCTCGGAGGATGGGATGCTCTCAAATGACAAGTGTCAGTTTCTCTCAGAGTAGCCAACCAACTAGTGGTTGTAGGGGGCAGCTATGTATAGCCTAGGGAGCAGCCCTACATGATAAGACATAAATGCCCTTCAATGATATGACCGTTAGGTGGAAGGATATTTTGGGACAGCTGGCGCGTAGCACAGCAACTGTCGGAAATTTGACTAACAAATTCCTCAGGGCTATCATGTTTCTCTCTTGTAGGCAATCCGCACTGGCGAATTCCTAACTCCTCAGTCAGAAAAAATTCCTCATAGACCAGAAGAGCTTCGTCTCTGTCACTGAAGAAATTGACTGAACTATATGAGATTTCCAATGGCTTCACTCAAAGGGATTGGTAGGTGTAGGATTTTGAGTTGAGCATCACTTGGAAAATTTTCCTTAGTATTTCCTCGACCCCTTTAATAGTACGGTGTTTCCTATGACTCAAGAAAGAGAAAATGAAACTACGAAAACAAAAGTCTTCACACTTCATGTTCCTCGAATGAATACCAAGTCTTCAGGATCACACCAATTTCTTCACTTTCAAAGTCTTCAGAAAGTCTTCAGAAATCCAAAGTCTTCAGCTGAAGAACTTCATTTTTAGGGGTCGACTTCCTCTGTAAATATCAAACTCCTCATAGACTTATAGACCTGTGTACACTCACAAATGCATCAGTCCCTTAACCTATAAGTCTTTAATACCCCAAAATCACTAAGGGGCACTAGATGCACTTATAGCTTGTCAACCTCTTGCATACCATAGTTCCTCACATGCATATTAGCAAGGCCAGCAATCAAGTCCATGTGGAGACATGTATCATCATCCTACAAAAGAAAAATGTCATGTAACCAGAATTAGTGAAGAAAGAGGATCAGCTATAAATATTTGATTATTTTTCTCCTTTTATAGTGGTTTGTCAGAATATATTTTGAGAACTGAAATTAACAAATTCCCATAAGCAAGAATTGCATTCCTTATGCTTCATACCAGAAACAAGGAAGTTATTAAGAATATATAACAAAGTCAACAACAGCTATTAGACACAGGCAATCACAGATGAAAACATATTTACGGTGCCAGCACATAAAACAGAAGCACTCGATGTCTCTTTCAAATAGTCTGCTCCCCGCCAGCACCCATGCTATCCTGCTACTACACATGCCTTTTTCTCTCTTTGACACACATGTCACACCATTCCCCCTTCCCTTACACTAGGTTTACATCATTAGTGGTCTCTCTACTCCACATACACACACTACCTCTCACACACAAACACGCGCACAAACACACAGACACGCACAAACACCCATCTAGCTATTTGGATCCTTCTTTTAAGACACACACACTTGCATATTCTCTACAACTCTAGATATGTATATATCCCCCCTCTCTAGCTAAGATGCACACCAAAATTCTCCATCTCTCCAAATCACACATCTCTCCCCATGTTCGCATGTCTATCTCACACACTCATTCTCTGGCTATGTCTATGTGTCTCCACGTTACACAACACAAAGCCCCATGTACATGCCTCTCTCTGTCCTCCACACACATAGACACAAAGAATCTCTTATCATTGCATCAGTCTCTAGACATATCACACACGCACTCTCTCTCTCTCAAACACGCTCAACAAGGGTTTCCTCGTGAATAACTTACCGTCTATTCATCAACAGTCGTGGCAGTACGGCGAACACGAGACGTGAAAAAGAACAAATCTACACGTGCATAGACCACCTAGTATGACTACTAGGACTAGAGCAAGCCGAAAGCGCGCCGTCGCCCCCCCTCCTTATTGGCGACGGGAAAACATTTGTTTTACACAGTCGAGAAGTCATTGTGCTAAGGCCCCACATGCTGAGCCGGTGAATAGAATGTAGATCCTAGTTTACGGAAACAAGTATCGGTAATACGTTTGTATCTCCATACTTATATTTCTTCTCTTATAAAAAACCAAGTTGGTGATGATGGTATGCGTGCCATCTTGCAATAGACCGTCCGATCTATATGTGACGGATGGAAATTAAACTAAAAGATACCCGCACCTCTCTTCACATTTGCAGACAAGGCCTTCCCTCGTTCATCCTTATCTCCAACAACCTCATTGTTGAGCAATTAAAAAAGGAAGCCTTTGGAACAAACTGGCCTGGTGGCCGCTGCCGACGTTGTCCATCCCCTTGCCTCCGCTCAGTCCGACCACCAATCATCACCACGCCCCACTCCACTTCAACTTATCTCCTCTTTCTGGAGATATCATTAGTTTTAACACATGGGATTACTCCTGCATGGTTCAATCACAACAAGTGTTTTATAAAAATATGCATCTTGATGTACCGTGCAATGCACGGACATCTTGCTAGTACTCCTACAGAAGACTAAGTTGGTGATGATGGTGTGTGTGCCATCCGTCATTTCTGACCATTAGATCTACATCTAACGACTGTGAGGTAAGTTGTTGCCTTTTCTCACCAACATCCCACTTCTCTACCAATTTGCGGAAAAATCCATAATTAGTATCTTAAAACCAGCCACGCCCCTCCCTCACCTCACCAAAACAACCCAAGAAATATTTTCTGATTGAAACATAATATATCTCTAGTGATATATGTATATCAAAATTAGAGTGTTTTGTATCAAGTTTGTGAATAAGTATTATTCTAATTATGATCCGTTGCAACACACGTGAACATTGCTAGTATTTCCAACCATTCCAAAAAATGCTAGTATTTCCATAGTTTTGAGTTTTCCATCAAGATATTAGTCACTCATGGTTGATATTTACTTTCAATCACGTACACATAGGCACTATGTAAATAGCCTTGCTTATTATTGGCTTCCAAGGCTTAACTTTCACTCCTACTTACAATATATAGAGTATTTAACAAAAACTACCACTTTCAACCAGCCATAGGAAGACTCTATTGTACAAAAAATAGCAAAAACATACCCAAAATTTCTTAATCCGTGCCAAAAACTACTACCTAGTGCCGATTAGGCTCGTTTAAACCCATTTATGTCAGGGTTGGCCCACGCATCCGTGCTGACGAGGCAACTTAAACCAACACATTTTGTTTGACCATTGACACGAGGGACACACATCTGACCTTCTATCCTGTTATATTTCCCCTCAAATCATTATTTTTCCTGCACATTACTTCAAACACTACTGATGCGTGTTCGTCGGTGCCGCCGGTGATGAGGGAGTTGTCCGCCGCTCCGCCAGACAGGCCGGACGCCGCGCTGGCCTCCGCACGGGTTGGTAAGCTGGCCCGAGCATGACTAACGCGCGAGCAAGCCACCGCATTGGCCTTCGCTCGAGCTAGATGACTGGCCTTAGCGCGGCGCGCGCGAGCAAGCCACCATGCCGCCGTGTGAATCTAGCTAGCAAACCTTGCAGACAAGCAGCTGGACAGAGCTATCTTGGCTAGCTAGCAGCCGCGAGCGCCGGACGGAGCTGGCATCCGGGCTGTCGCAAGATGGACTTCGCACAGCCAGTGGTTTTAACCTCGCCTTCTGCCGGTGACGGTAGCTGCGTCCCATGGCCGAGGATGACTAGGTGGATGGGCCGGAGGTAGGAGGTCACTCAGGGATTTTTGTGCAGACTGACATGTAGGTCCCACAAGTCATAACGCCTAACTTGCCGGTCGAATATAAGGCGTTGACTTAAGGGGCGACATGGGTTGAAACGTGCCTATAACGACACTTTGTAGAGTAGTTGTTTCTTGGTAGGGCTGGTTGGTAAGGGCATGTACAATGGTTGATAATGTAGTCTTTTCTTAAGTCTGCCACGTATACAAGTGGTAGTAGTTTCTTGACATTATTAGTGGTTTCTTGGCATTATAGTGGTTTCCTGTAAGGAAAAATGTACTACTAGCAACAAAAGGCGATTCTAGGTTGTGTTGTACTCCAACGAGTACTACTAGTGGTCGCAGGAGTGTATACCTCGTATTGTGGGTTCGATCCCAGCCGAACGCACGACGGCCTTTTTTTTAAATAGTAACTTCGCTGCGAGCCAATATTGTACACGGGTAGTTTGAGTTTTGAAGTCGAACGGACGTGTCGCACCACAATATGGGTGCACTGGATAGCCCAGCCACGTGAACGGGTTTTCCTTCCCATCATCTCATGGCTCGCGTGCTTGCCCTAGTCGCACCTCGCTTGTAGCTTCCTCATCAGCTAGTAGCATATTTAAACTAGAACCTCCCAATTAAGCCCGAGGAGCCGGAAAAGCCTGGCGCGGTATTGGGAACTATGCAATATGGCTCTGTACGTAAAGTGCTAGTACTCTACTACTCTGTAGCTTGTGGTGTTGCACGCATGGACTTCACTCCATTATCGGCTCTATAAAAGAAATTCCTCTTGACATTTTTTTTGTTTTGAAACAGACGCAAAAGCTTTACCTCATCTCATTCATGAAGAAGGAACTACTAACAAAGTTTGATGAGATCCATCACATCTTCACAAATGGAAGCAAAAAGCCTAATCTAGCTGTATAAAATAACTCAAATGTTCTGCCCCCGCAGTAACCGTCGCTGATAAACATGCTGCTAGTGTGTGCGTGAGAGGAGCGGCTAAGTAGGCCAGCTACGTGATACGTCTCCAATGTATCTATAATTTTTGATTGTTCCATGCTATTATATTATCTATTTTGGATGTTCAATGGGCTTTATTATACACTTTTATATTATTTTTGGGACTAACCTATTAACCATAGGCCCAGCCCAAATTGCTGTTTTTTGCCTATTTCAATGTTTCGAAGAAAAGGAATATCAAACGGAGTCCAAACGGAATGAAACCTTCGGGAACGTGATTTTCTGAACAAACGTGATCCAGAGGACTTGGAGTGGATGTCAAGAAATCAACAAGGAGGCCACGAGGCAGGGGGCGTGTCTACCCCCTGGGCGCGCCATCCACCCTCGTGGGCCCCTCGTAGCTCCAACAACCTACTTCTTCCTCCTATATATACCTACGTACCCCGAAAACATTAGGGGAGGAGCCAAAAAACCCCATTTCCACCGCCACAACCTTCTGTACCCGTGAGATCCCATCTTGGGGCCTTTTCCGGCGCTCCACCGGAGGGAGCATCGATCACGGAGGGCTTCTACATCAACACCATAGCCACTCCGATGATGTGTGAGTAGTTTACCTTAGACCTTCGGGTCCATAGTTATTAGCTAGATGGCTTCTTCTCTCTCTTTGGATCTCATTACAAAGCTCTCCTCGATTCTCTTGGAGATCTATTCGATTTAATCTTCTTTTGCAGTGTGTTTGTCGAGATCCGATGAATTGTGGGTTTATGATCAAGATTATCTATGAACAATATTTGAATCTCCTTTGAGTTCTTTTATGTATGATTGGTTATCTTTGCAAGTCTCTTTGAATTATCAGTTTGGTTTGGCCTACTAGATTGATCTTTCTTGCAATGGGAGAAGTGATTAGCTTTGGGTTCAATCTTGCGGTGCTCGATCCCAGTGACAGTCGGGGAAACGACACATATTGTATTGCTGCCATCAAGGATAAAAAGATGGGGTTTATATCATATTGCATGAGTTTATCCCTCTACATCATTTCATCTTGCTTAAAGCCTTACTCCGTTCTTATGAACTTAATACTCTAGATGCATGTTGGATAGCGGTCGATGTGTGGAGTAATAGTGGTAGATGTAGGCAGGAGTTGGTCTACTTGTCACGGTCGTGATGCCTATATACATGATTATACCTAGATATTCTCATAACTATGCTCAATTCTATCAATTGCTCGACAGTAATTTGTTCACCCACCGTAATACTTATGCTATCTTCAGTGAAGCCACTAGTGATGCCTATGGCCCCTGGGTCTATTCTCTATCATATTAATCTACCATTATTTTGATTACTGTTTATTTTGCTTTCTCTACTTTTAGTCTTTATCATAAAAATACCAAAAATATTATCTTATCATTTCTATCAGATCTCACTCTCGTAAGTGACCGAGAAGGGATTGACAACCCCTTTATCGCGTTGGTTGCGAGGTTCTTATTTGTTTGTGTAGGTACGAGGGACTTGAGCATGGTCTCCTACTGGATTGATACCTTGGTTCTCAAAAACTGAGGGAAATACTTCGCTACTTTACTTCATCACCCTTTCCTCTTCAAGGGAAAACCAACACAGTGCTCAAGAGGTAGCACTACGCGCTAGAATAGAGCACCGAGACTACCCATTACGCAGGTGTACTTTCCCTGCATTGATAGTACAGCGATGGTTCTAGAGAATAGTACTACCCTCCACTTCCAACTGTAGCTCCTTGACCCTGAGATTCCAGAGTTCAAAACTTGTGCACTATACTAGAAGTATAGTACTACATTGACTACTACACTAGTACATCGAGCTCCTAAACAAACAATTTTTAACCCCTTTCCACGATGGCATTTGGAAGCGTCACCAAGTGAGTGTGGGCGATAGTGAAGGAAATATGCCCTAGAGGCAATAATAAAGTTATTATTTATTTCCTTATATCATGATAAATGTTTATTATTGATGCTAGAATTGTATTAACCGGAAACATGATACATGTGTGAATACATAGACAAACAGAGTGTCACTAGTATGCCTCTACTTGACTAGCTCGTTGATCAAAGATGGTTATGTTTCCTAGCCATAGACATGAGTTGTCATTTGATTAATGGGATCACATCATTAGGAGAACGATGTGATTGACTGACCCATTTCGTTAGCTTAGCACTTGATCTTTTAGTATGTTGCTATTGCTTTCTTCATGACTTTTACATGTTCCTATGACTATGGGATTATGCAACTCCCGTTTACCGAAGGAACACTTTGTGTGCTACCAAATGTCACAACGTAACTGGGTGATTATAAAGGTGCTCTACAGGTGTCTCCGAAGGTACTTGTTGAGTTGGTGTATTTCAAGATTAGGATCTGTCACCCCGATTGTCGGAGAGGTATCTCTGGGCCCTCTCGGTAATGCAGATCACTATAAGCCTTGCAAGCAATGTGACTAATGAGTTAGTTGCAGGATGATGCATTACGAAACGAGTAAAGAGACTTGCGGTAACGAGATTAAACTAGGTATTGAGATACCGACGATCAAATCTCGGGCAAGTAACATACCGATGACAAAGGGAACAACATATGTTGTTATGCGGTTTGACCGATAAAGATCTTCGTAGAATATGTAGGATCCAATATGAGCATCCAGGTTCTGCTATTGGTTATGGACCGGAGACGTGTCTCGGTCATGTATACATAGTTCTCGAACCCGTAGGGTCCGCACGCTTAAAGTTTGGTGACGATCGGTATTATGAGTTTTTGTGTTTTGATGTACCGAAGGTAGTTCGGAATACTGGATATGATCACGGACACAATGAGGAGTCTCAAAATGGTCGAGACATAAAGATCGATATATTGGACGACTATATTCGGACACCGGAAGTGTTCTGAGTGGTTTCGAATAAAAACTGGAGTACCCGGGGTTAGCGGAACCCCCCGGGGAGTTAATTGGGCCTCATGGGCCTTAGTGGGAGAAGAGGAGGGGCGGCCAGGGCAGCCGCGCGCCCCTCCCCCTCTAGTCCAAATTGTACAAGGAAGGGGGGGGGGGCGGCGCCCCCCTTTTTCCTTCTCCTCCTCTCTCCCTTCCTTCCCTCTCCTACTCCAACAAGGAAAAAGAGGAGTCCTACTCCCGGTGCCCTCCTCCTGGCCCGCCGCCTGCCCCCTTGCTCCTTTATATACGGGGGCAGGGGGCACCCTAGGACACATAAGTTGATCAGTTGATCTATTCCAGCCGTGTGCGGTGCCCCCCTCCACCATATTCCACCTCGGTTATATCGTAGCAGTGCTTAGGAGAAGCCCTGCGTCGGTAGCATCATCATCACCGTCACCACGCCGTCGTGCTGATGAAACTCTCCTGTGAAGCTTTACTGGATCGGAGCTCATGGGACGTCATCGAGTTGAACGTGTGCAGAACTCGGAGGTACCGTGCGTTCGGTACTTGGATCGGTCGGATCGTGAAGACGTACGACTACATCAACCGCGTTGTGCTAACGCTTCTGCATTCGGTCTATGAGGGTACATGGACATACTCTCCCCTCTCGTTGCTATGCATCACCATGATCCTGTGTGTGCGTAGGAATTTTTTTGAAATTACTACGTTCCCCAATAGTGGCATCCGAGCCAGGTTATTGCGTAGATGTTATATGCACGAGTAGAACACAAGTGAGTTGTGGGCGATAGAAGTCATACTGCTTACCAGCATGTCATACTTTGGTTCAGCGGTATTGTTGGATGAAGCGGCCCAGATCGACATTATGCGTACGCTTACGCGAGACTGGTTCTACCGACGTGCTTTGCACATAGGTGGCTGGCGGGTGTCAGTTTCTCCAACTTTAGTTGAACCGAGTGTGGATACACCCGGTCCTTGAGAAGGTTAAAACATCACTAACCTGACGAACTATCATTGTGGTTGTGATGCGTAGGTAAGAACGGTTCTTGCTAAGCCCGTAGTAGCCACGTAAAACTTGCAACAACAAAGTAGAGGATGTCTAACTTGTTTTTGCAGGGCATGTTGTGATTTGATATGGTCAAGACATGATGCTATATATATTGTATGAGATGATCATGTTTTGTAACAAAGTTATCGGCAACTGGCAGGAGCCATATGGTTGTCGCTTTATTGTATGCAATGCAATCGCCCTGTAATTGCTTTACTTTATCACTAAGCGGTAGTGATAGTCGTAAAAGCATTAGTTGGCGAGATGACAACGATGCTACGATGGAGATCAAGGTGTCGCGCCGGTGACAATGGTGATCATGACAGTGCTTCGGAGATGGAGATCACAAGCACAAGATGATGATGGCCATATCATATCACTTATATTGATTGCATGTGATGTTTATCTTTTATGCATCTTATTTTGCTTTGATTGATGGTAGCATTATAAGATGATCTCTCACTAAATTTCAAGATAAAAGTGTTCTCCCTGAGTATGCATCATTGCCAAAGTTCGTCGTGCCGAGACACCACGTGATGATCAGGTGTGATAAGCTCTACGTTCATCTACAACGGGTGCAAGCCAGTTTTGCACACGCAGAATACTCGGGTTAAACTTGACGAGCCTAGCATATGCAGATATGGCCTCGGAACACTGAGACCGAAAGGTCGAGCATGAATCATATAGTAGATATCATCAACATAGTGATGTTCACCATTGAAACTACTCCATTTCATGTGATGATCGGTTATGGTTTAGTTGATATGGATCACGTGATCACTTAGATGATTAGAGGGATGTCTATCTAAGTGGGAGTTCTTAAGTAATATGATTAATTGAACTTAAATTTACCATGAACTTAGTACCTGATAGTATTTTGCGTGTCTATGTTATTGTAGATAGATGACCCGTGCTGTTGTTCCGTTGAATTTTAATGCATTCCTTGACAAAGCAAAGTTGAAAGATGATGGTAGCAATTACACAGACTGGGTCCGTAACTTGAGGATTATCCTCATTGCTGCACAGAAGAATTACGTCCTGGAAGCACCGCTGGGTGCCAGGCCTGCTGTAGATGCTGCTGATGACGTTAAGAACTACTGACAGAGTAAAGCTGATGACTACTCGATAGTTTAGTGTGCCATGCTTTACGGCTTAGAACCGGGACTTCAACGATGTTTTGAACGTCATGGAGCATATGAGATGTTCCCGGAGTTGAAGTTAATATTTCAAGCAAATGCCCGGATTGAGAGATATGAAGTCTCCAATAAGTTCTATAGTTGTAAGATGGAGGAGAATAGTTCTGTAAGTGAACATGTACTCAAAATGTCTTGGTATCATAATCACTTGACTCAACTGGGAGTTAATCTTCTTGTTGATAGTGTCATTGATAGAGTTCTTCAATCACTGCCACCAAGCTACAAGAGCTTCATGATGAACTATAATATCCAAGGGATGAATAATACAATTCCCGAGCTCTTCGCAATGCTAAAGGCATCGGAGGTAGAAATCAAGAAGGAGCATCAAGTGTTGATGGTCAACATAACCACCAGTTTCAAGAAAAGGGTAAAGGGAAGAAGAAGGGGAACTTCAAGTAGAACAGCAAACAAGTTGTTGCTCAGGAGAAGAAACCAAAGTCTGGACCTAAGCCTGAGACTAAGTGCTTCTACTTCAAACAGACTAGTCACTGGAAGCGGAACTGCCCCAAGTATTTGGCGGATAAGAAGGATGGCAAGGTGAACAAAGGTATATGTGATATACATGTTATTGATGTGTACCTTACCAGAGCTCGCAGTAGCACCTGGGTATTTGATACTGGTTCTGCTGCTAATATTTGCAACTCGAAACAAGGACTACGGATTAAGCGAAGAATGGCTAAGGATGAGGTGACGATGCGCGTGGAAAATGGTTCCAAAGTCGATGTGATCGCCGTCGGCACGCTACCTCTACATCTACCTTCGGGATTAGTTTTAGACCTAAATAATTGTTATTTGGTGCCAGTGTTAAGCATGAACATTATATCTGGATCTTGTTTGATGCGAGACGGTTATTCATTTAAATATGAGAATAATGGTTGTTCTATTTATATGAGTAATATCTTTTATGGTCATGCACCCTTGAAGAGTGGTCTATTTTTGTTGAATCTCGATAGTAGTGATACACATATTCATAATGTTGAAGCCAAAAAATGCAGAGTTGATAATGATAGTGCAACTTATTTGTGGCACTCACGTTTGGGTCTTATTGGTGTAAAGCGCATGAAGAAACTCCATACTGATGGACTTTTGGAATCATTTGATTATGAATCACTTGGTACTTGCGAACCATGCCTTATGGGCAAGATGACTAAGACGCCGTTCTCCGGAACAATGGAGCGAGCAACAGACTTGTTGGAAATCATACATACTGATGTATGTGGTCTGATGAATATTGAGGCTCGTGGCGGGTATCGTTATTTTCTCACCTTCACAAATGATTTGATCAGATATGGGTATATCTACTTAATGAAACATTTGAAAAGTTCAAATAATTTCAGAGTGAAGTGGAAAATCATAATAACAAGAAAATAAAGTTTCTACGATCTGATCGTGGAGGAGAGTATTTGAGTTACAAGTTTGGTCTACATTTGAAACAATGCGGAATAGTTTCGCAACTCACGCCACCTGGAACACCACAGCGTAATGGTGTGTCCGAACATCGTAATCGTACTTTACTAGATATGGTGCGATCTATGATGTCTCTTACTGATTTACCACTATCACTTTGGGGTTATGCTTTAGAGATGGCTGCATTCACGTTAAATAGGGCACCATCAAAATCCATTGAGACGACACCTTATGAACTATGGTTTGGCAAGAAACCAAAGTCGTCATTTCTTAAAGTTTGGGGCTGCGATGCTTATGTGAAAAAGCTTCAACCTGATAAGCTCGAACCGAAATCAGAGAAATCTGTCTTCATAGGATACCCAAAGGAAACTATTGGGTACACCGATCCGAAGGCAAGACATTCATTGCTAAGAATGGATCCTTTCTAGAGAAGGAGTTTCTCTCGAAAGAAGTGAATGGGAGGAAAGTAGAACTTGATGAGGTAACTGTACCTTCTCCCTTATTGGAAAGTAAATCGTCACGGAAACCGGTTCCTGTGACACCTACACTGATTAGTGAGGAAGCCAATGATGATGATCATGAAACTTCAGATCAAGTTACTACCAAACCTCGTAGGTCAACCAGAGTAAGATCCGCACCGGAGTGGTACGGTAATCCTGTTTTGGAGGTCATGTTGCTAGACCATGATGAATCTACGAACTATGAGGAAGCGATGATGAGCCCAGATTACGCAAAATGGCTTGAGGCCATGAAATCTGAGATGGGAGCTATGTATGAGAACAAAGTGTGGACTTTGGTTGACTTGCCCGATGGTCGGCAAGCCATCGAGAATAAATGGATCTTCAAGAAGAAGACAGACGCTGATGGTAATGTTACTGTCTACAAAGATCGACTTGTTGCGAAAGGTTTTCGACAAGTTCAAGGAGTTGACTACGATGAGACCTTCTCACCCGTAGTGATTCTTAAGTCCGTCCGAATCATGTTAGCTATTGCCGCATTTTATGATTATGAAATTTGGCAAATGGTTGTAAAGACTGCATTCCTGAATGGATTTCTGGAAGAAGAGTTGTATATGATGCAACCTGAAGGTTTTATCGATCCAAAAGGTACTAACAAAGTGTGCAAGCTCCAGCGATCCATTTATGGACTGCTGCAAGCTTCTCGGAGTTGGAATAAACACTTTGATAGTGTGATCAAAGCATATGGTTTTATACAGACTTTTGGAGAAGCCTGTATTTACAAGAAAGTGAGTGGGAGCTCTGTAGCATTTATAATATTATATGTGGATGACATATTGTTGATTGGAAATGATATAGAATTTCTGGATAGCATAAAAGGATACTTGAATAAGAGTTTTTCAATGAAGGACCTAAGTGAAGCTGCTTACATATTGGGCATCAAGATCTATAGAGATAGATCAAGACGCTTAATTGGACTTTCACAAAGCACATACCTTGACAAAGTTTTGAAGAAGTTCAAAATGGATCAGGCAAAGAAAGGGTTCTTGCCTGTATTACAAGGTGTGAAGTTGAGTAAGACTCAATGCCCGACCACTGCAGAAGATAGAGAAAAAAAATGAAAGATGTTCCCTATGCTTAAGCCATAGGCTCTATCATGTATGCAATGCTGTGTACCAGACCTAATGTGTGCCTTGCTATTAGTTTAGCAGGGAGGTACCACAGTAATCCAGGAGTGGCTCACTAGACAGCGGTCGAGAACATCCTGAAGTACCTGAAAAGGACTAAGGATATGTTTCTCGTTGATGGAGGTGACAAAAAGCTCATCGTAAATGGTTATGTTGATGCAAGTTTGACACTGATCCGAACGATTCTAAATCTCAAACCGGATAGGTGTTTATATTGAACGGTGGAGCTGTCAGTTGGAGCAGTTCTAAACAGAGCATCGTGGCGGGATCTACATGTGAAGCGAAGTACATTGCTGCTTTGGAAGCAACAAATGAAGGAGTTCATATCCGATCTAGGTGTCATACCTAGTGCATCGGGTCCAATGAAAATCTTTTGTGACAATACTGGTGCAATTGTCTTGGCAAAGGAATCCAGATTTCACAAGAGAACCAAGAACATCAAGAGACGCTTCAACTCCATCCGGGATCAAATCCAGGTGGGAGACATAGAGATTTGCAAGATACATATGGATCTGAATGTTGCAGACCCGTTGACTAAGCCTCTTCCACGAGCAAAACATGATCAGCACCAAGGCTCCATGGGTGTTAGAATCATTATTGTGTAATCCAGATTATTGAATCTAGTGCAAGTGGGAGACTTAAGGAAATATGCCCTACAGGAAATAATAAAGTTATTATTTTGTAACATCCCAAATTTTCAATTTGGAATGTTATACATTAGGTCATCATGCATATCATATTTTATTCTGCTTTTGGTTTTGATCCTAGAAAATCCTAAGCAACTCAAGGACCCACGGAGAGAGTTGGGGATTTCGTTATTTACATATTTTAGTTTTCTCACATTATGTAAACAGGATCATTTGATTTTATTTATTTTATCATCAATTATTTCTATTACAAAAATATGAGAGAGGGAATAAAATGACTTTCCCAAAATATAGAAATATTGAGGATTTAATAAAAAAATCAAATAAGATTTATTTCGGAGTTTTTCGGTATTTTTATTTGAATTTAGGAAAAATGCACATTTTTGAAAGTCGTAGTTTGGGCCCAGATAAATGTTCACTTTATCGGGCTTGATTTTAGGAACCCGGCAAAATTTATTTCGTGATTTTTGGAGTCCGTTTAGTATTTCTTTTTATTTTTCTTCTGAGCGGAATTATTTAAAAAAAAACGTGGAACCGACTACGGGCCGTACTCGGCTAGGACTCCCTGGCCGGGGCCTTTATAAGCCGCCGCCCCGGGCGAGAGAGAGGCCCGAGCCGAAACCCTAGCCCAGCCCCGTCGCCTCTAGCCGCCGCCGCCGCCGCCCGCCGCCGCCGCCGGAGTTTGCGCGCCGCCCGACGTTTGCCGCCGCCCCGTTTTCCGTGCTGTAATTTTTTTTTCTGTTCGACGTTTTTCTTTTTCGTCGGATTTTCGCGGTTATTTTCTGATCGCGATTTCTAATCCGAGTTTCGTTTTAGTATAACTTTTCGCTCGTTTATCGGAATCAGGCGATTCAAGCGCCTGGAGTTTCGTCGCGAAACCCTCTTTACGAATAATCAACTTAAACATGTTTTTGCTACTGTAAAATTTGCCCTAGATCCAGATTACTAGAATGAAGTTGTTTTCTTTCGCCGTTTGATTTCTTTTGCTTCGTTCGATTTGATTCTTTTTGCAAACCAGGGTTCTTAAGTTGAACTTTCTGGTTAGATCTTCTATTTGAGTTTTACTTGTGCATTAGATGAGTACTTATTGTATGCTTGTTGTTTGTCTGCGATAGAATACCTGGAGTGCGCCGCCTGTTACTTTGAATCCCTAGGTTACGCGGATCATCAGCAAGGCAAGTAACACTTTGATCATACCTTTTTCTACAACCCAGTTTTATTGCATTAGATCAATCCTCACACATTGCATGATTAGGATCTAATTAAATTGTGGGATGGGAAGTAGATGAGGTAGTACCTATTACCTGTTTATTACCAAACCTTTGGGAGTTACCTCTACGTTTGCTTATTATGCCATGCTATGCTAGTAGACGTGGATTGGGTGAGTGAAATCCATGACAGATGTGAGATTGTTAATTAATGGTTTATCTAAGGTGGCAACTTAAACACACATCTGGGTGGATTGAGGCACCTGGGGTTTCCAGGACTTGCCTGTTTTTCTTTTGGACCGCCACCCAGGCTCAAATGGATCATGAGATTATTCATACTAGAAACTTCCGTGTGCAGCCACAAGCCATTATGGGCTCTGGCATAGTTGAATAAGTTGTGCGAACTCTTACAGTGGTAGACTAGCAGATGTAGGGGATGTAGGTGGTATGGTCTACCCGATCGTAAGGTGCTAGCGCTTCTGAAAGACTATGTCTCGGTCATCCGTCTTCTCAAACACCCTGTAGTGCGAGAAACCAAACGGAGGCGATCGAGTCTTGTGGGGAAAAGTGCGCAAACTTCTGCAGAGTGTAATAAACTAATCATGGTTAGCCGTGTCCCCGGTTATGGACAAATCTTGAGTATCTAGTACTTGGATTATCATGTGAATCTCGACATGTTACTCTAAATTAATTTTGATGGGTTTTAATGATGTTACTTTAATTGGGATTGAGAATGCTGTCAACCATTCTCAATGTTTAACAACCACCATGATAGTAATTAAATTTATTCCTTTGAAGTAGGGAAACATTGGCTTTACGCAAAAACAGTAACCATAGAGCTTTCCACCAGCCAAATATGCATATAGTATAGCTGTTGCATTCCATTACTCTCTATGTGTTACCTTGCCAGCACATTCCATGTGCTGACCCGTTTTCGGGCTACAACGTTAATGTTGCAGACTTTTCAGACGATGATTAAGGAGTTTTTAGGTCGTGGTTCTATACTCAGTGATGCCGTTGGAGTTGATGGACTCACTTATCTTCCAAGCCTTCCGCTGTTATCGTTATTAGATGGCCTTAAGCCATATTTATTGTAATAAGTTCTCTTTTGAGACACTCGATGTAATAAGGTGTGATTGCTACTCTGCTATAAATCCTCCGAGTACTGTGTGGTGTCAGCATTATTGATCCAGGGATGACATCGGAGCACAGAGATCAGACTGTTTGAGGTCTGGTCGCTACAGAGATGGTATTAGAGCACACGCTGACTATAGGACACGACCACTAAGCTACAGACCTAGATCACTACTCACTCTCTTCTCTTCTGACTTCTCATCTTTTCTACTCTTTAGGATGGCGGATGCAAGAAACAAGTTCACACAACCGGATGAAGATACACCGTTTGGACGCCACTTTAAGGAAGTCACTAGATACCTGAACATAGGAGTACCAAGCTTCACGGGAACCTACAACGCCACTTTACCTGAAGAAGAGCGCTGGATGATACAAGTTCAAGTTCCAGGAAGGACGTTCATGCCAGTCACTGAGCCCATAGAGTTTTCTTTTGATGCACCAACTTGGAGTCTAGGAAAGAGTATGGCAGCTCACATCGCCATGGGACGCATTGGAGAAGTTTATCGCAAGGATCTCAAGGATACTATCTACCAGATTTGCGGACGCCGAGGTGAACACTGGGAGATGATCAGCACCAGGAATGATAGATCAATTGCAGCTTTTATTCAGGAGTTAAACCAGCACATTCGACGACAGGAGAATCAGATGTGCGCCGATATGATAGATCTGAAGAAGGCTAAGACTAGAATCAAGGAACTGGAGGAAGAACTCAAGGCTACACGTGAAGATTATGAAGAAGAAATTGAAGTATTGGTGGAGAAGAATGACGATCTGCTCAAGAAGATTGGAATATTTATGGGAGGCCCGACACCAGTAGGTGAAGACGAAGAACCCAAGGAGATTAGTCCGGACGACTACTTCATCATTGACGGCACCGACTCGGAACAAGATAGTAGCGATGATGACTATGTGGATGAAGCAGGAGCAGATATCATGGAGTCTACAACCGTAGAATATTTCTAGTAGACCACCTCATCAGTAGTAGTAGTCCACCATGTAAATATAGTAGTCCGAGCACTTTGTGATAGTTAGATCGATTGTATGTCTTTGTTTGATTGAATGAAGTGAAATTGTGTGCTTTTGCCTCATGTGCATATGGGTAGTGTTTTCCCTTTAGACCCTCTCTATTCTATTATCTCATCCTTTCTAAAACCTCAGATGCCTCCAAGACGTGACCCCGGATTTGCCTTTCCGCCGGAGCTCACCCAGTTGATCCAGCAGCAGAACACCCTGATGCAGTTGCTAGTTCAGAATCAGAATCAGGAAAACAACAACAACAACCCACCACCACCACCACCTGTTGACCACTTAGCCCATTTTCTTAGGCTGAATCCACCGGTGTTTTCCAGTAGCACCGAGCCGATAGTAGCAGATGATTGGCTCCACAAGATAGCTAGGGAGTTGACCACAGCAGGATGCACAGATGCGGAGAAGGTTAAGTTTGCCGCACATCAGTTAGAAGGACCCGCAGCATCTTGGTGGGAGAATTTCACAGCCACCTTCCCAGTCGACACTGTCACATGGGACCAGTTTCAGCAGGCTTTTCATACTGCCCATGTTTCAGCAGGAGCAATGGCCATGAAGAAGCGTGAGTTTCATAACCTGCGCCAAGGAGGACGGACAGTCGGCCAGTATGTGGAGGATTTTAGTAAGCTAGCACGTTATGCCCCAGATGATGTCGCTATGGATGCAGCTAAGCAGGAGAAATTCCTGGAAGGACTGAATGATGAGTTGAGTATGCAGTTGATGGTAGCCACCTTCAACAACTACCAGGAGTTGATAGATCGTGCTCTTATGATTGAAGGGAAGCAGCAGCAAATTGAGAACCGCAAGAGGAAGTATGGAGAAGGAAAGTATAATTCAGGAGCTCAGTAGAAGCCACGTTTTACCCCTAGACCTGGAGGACATTTCCAGCATACCCATGGAGTAGGTAGCTCACACAATCACAATGGCACCAAGAATGGTAATGGGAATGGAGGAAGCAATGGACAGAACCGCAACACCCCATCAACCCCAGCCAAGAAGGACTTGAGCCATGTCACTTGTTATAAGTGTTCGAAGCCAGGACATTATGCAAATGAATGTCCTGAAGGCCAAAATGGCAATGGAAGTTCTGGGAAGAAGCCGAACCCTTTCAACAAGGGACAGGTGAACCACGTTAGCGTGGAGGAGGTTGAAGCTCAGCCCGATGCAGTAATAGGTAAGTTTTTGGTTAAGTCATTTACTGCACTCGTTCTTTTTGATACTGGTGCATCGCATTCATACATATCAAGGGGATTTGTGGATAAGTATAACCTACCAACCCAAGCCCTTAGGTCACCCATGTTAGTAACTTCGCCCGGAGCAGAATATGTGGCTAGTCTATGGTGTGATCGGTTACCATTAAGGATTGGTAACTATGTTTTTCCCTCAGACCTAATAGTATTGGAATCTCAAGGATTGGATGTGATATTAGGCATGGATTGGTTATCAAAGTATGAAGAGAATATTGAGTGTGCTAGTAAGTCAATTTTGCTTACCACACCAGAAGGGAGAAGGATCAAGTATGTATCCCGGCATGTATCACAGAGGACACAAGTAAATTGCCTAACAGGAGTTGTGCAGGAGGAAGTACCAGTGGTAAAGGATTTTCCTGATGTATTTCCCGAAGAGTTGCCAGGCATGCCACCGGATAGAGACATTGAGTTTTTGATTGAGCTATTGCCAGGCACTGGGCCAATATCAAAGAGACCATATAGGATGCCAACAAAGGATTTGGTGGAAATTAAGAAGCAGATTAAGGAGTTACTGGATAAAGGTTATATTCGCCCAAGTTCTTCACCTTGGGGATCGCCAGTACTTCTAGTGGAGAAGAAGGATGGATCGTTAAGAATGGTTGTTGATTATCGAGGACTGAATGAAGTAACGATCAAGAACAAGTACCCACTACCAATGATCAACGATTTGTTTGATCGGTTGCAAGGAGCTAAAGTGTTTTCCAAGATTGATTTGCGATCAGGATACCACCAGTTGAAGATTCGAGAACAGGATATTCCGAAGACAGCTTTTACCACCAGGTATGGGCTATATGAGTATACCGTTATGTTATTTGGACTGACTAACGCGTCTGCCTATTTTATGAACATGATGAACAAAGTGTTTATGGAGTTTTTGGATAAGTTCGTCGTAGTGTTCATTGATGATATCCTGGTATATTCAAAGAATGAAGAGGAACATAAGGAGCATTTGCGTTTGGTACTTGGAAAGCTCAGAGAACATCAATTATATGCCAAGTTCAGCAAATGTGAGTTTTGGTTGAAGGAAGTAGGATTCCTCGGACACGTTATATCTGGAGAAGGTATAGCAGTAGATCCCGCTAAAGTTGAAACCGTGACCAAGTGGGAAGCACCAACAACAGTTGGAGAGACCCGGAGTTTTCTTGGACTCGCAGGATACTACCGGAGGTTTATTGAGAATTTTTCAAAGATTGCAAAGCCTATGGCGGAGTTGCTGAAGAAGGATACCAAGTTCAAATGGACTGAGGAGTGTGAGGATAGTTTCCAGGAGTTGAAGAAATGCTTGGTTACCTCACCAGTGTTGATTTTGCCAAATCAAACCAAGGATTATGAGGTGTATTGCGACGCTTCACGTCGAGGACTTGGAGCAGTGCTTATGCAGGAAGGGAGAGTTGTTTCGTATGCTTCACGACAACTGAAGCCTCATGAATTGAATTATGCCACGCATGATTTGGAGTTAGCAGCCGTAGTGCATGCATTGAAGACATGGAGACATTTCCTCATTGGAAATCATTGTGAGGTGTACACAGATCACAAGAGTTTGAAGTACATTTTCATGCAGAAGGAGTTAAATCTCAGACAAAGGAGATGGTTGGAGCTTATCAAAGATTATGATATGAAATTGCATTATCATCCCGGGAAGGCTAATGTAGTAGTTGATGCATTAAGCCGCAAGAGCCATGTCAATACGTTAATGACGGGAGAAATACCCAAGGAGTTAGCAGAAAATCTTCGTGAACTATGTTTGGAAATAGTTCCGAGAGGCTATGTAGCAGCGTTGGAAATTCAGTCAACTTTGATGAATAGAATCAGAGAAGCTCAGAAAACTGACAAGGAGATTGCTTCTATAAAGGAGAAAAGGAGCCAAGGAAAAGCTAAATGATTTCGTGAGGATGAGCACGGCACCCTATGGTTTGAAGACCGTGTTTATGTGCCCAATAACCCGGAGATTAGGAAGTTGATTCTGCAAGAGGCACATGATTCACCGTATTCGATTCACCCAGGAAATACCAAGATGTATTTGGATTTGAAGGATATTTTCTGGTGGACCGGAATGAAAAAGGATATTGCGGAGTATGTAGCAGTTTGTGATGTATGTCAGAGAGTAAAGGCAGAGCATCAGAAGCCAGCAGGATTGTTGCAACCATTGCCAATACCCGAATGGAAGTGGGATAAGCTAGGCATGGATTTGGGTCGTTCAGGCTATGACTCGATTTGGGTCGTAGTTGATCGATTGACGAAAGTAGCTCATTTCATCCCAGTAAAGACCACTTACACCAGTGCTAAGTTGGCAAAGATATACATGACCAGGATCGTATGTTTGCATGGAGTTCCGAGGAGCATCGTATCAGATAGAGGAACCTAGTTTACCTCAAAGTTCTGGAAGCAGTTGCATGAGACTTTGGGTCCTAGGTTAGAATTTAGTACAGCTTTTCATCCGCAGACAGATGGACAGACTGAGAGAGTCAATCAAATTTTGGAGGATATGCTGAGAGCTTGTGCACTAGATTATGGATCTAGTTGGGACGATAATTTGCCATATGCAGAGTTCTCTTATAATAATAGCTATCAGACCAGTTTGAAGATGGCCCCTTTCGAAGCTTTGTACGGAAGGAGGTGCAGGACACCGTTGTCATGGGACAAAGTTGGAGACCGCTAGTTGTTTGGACCAGATCTGATTAAGGAGTCTGAACAGAAGGTGAAGTTGATTCGTGATAGGCTCAAGGTAGCCCAGTCCAGGCAGAAGAGCTACGCAGATTCTAAACGCAAGGAGACAGTTTACAAAGTCGGAGATAGAGCTTATCTTCGAGTATCCCCACTTCGAGGGATTAAGCACTTTGGAGTTAAGGGGAAGTTAGCGCCACGATTTGTAGGGCCATATTGAGTTTTGGAGCGTATGGGAGAAGTGGCCTACAAGTTGGAATTGCCAGAAGGATTGACAGGAGTTCATGATGTGTTCCACGTTTCTCAGTTGAAAAAGTGTCACGCAGAGATGGCTGACATACCTCTGAGAGACACAGTGCCATTGGAAGCAATTCAGTTGGATAATAGTTTGACCTATGAGGAAAAACCAGTCAAGATTCTCGAGTTTGCCAGCCGAGTTACTCGTAGCAAAGTTATCAAATTTTGCAAAGTTCAGTGGAGCCACCACACGGAGGATGAAGCCACCTGGGAGCGAGAGGAAGATTTGCCCAAAGACCACCCTCACCTATTTTCTAGCCAACCCGAATCTTAAGGGCGAGATTCATCTTAAGGGGGGTAGGTTTGTAACATCCCAAATTTTCAATTTGGAATGTTATACATTAGGTCATCATGCATATCATATTTTATTCTGCTTTTGGTTTTGATCCTAGAAAATCCTAAGCAACTCAAGGACCCACGGAGAGAGTTGGGGATTTCGTTATTTACATATTTGAATTTTCTCAGATTATGTAAACATGATCATTTGATTTTATTTATTTTATCATCAATTATTTCTATTACAAAAATATGAGAGAGGGAATAAAATGACTTTCCCAAAATATAGAAATATTGAGGATTTAATAAAAAAATCAAATAAGATTTATTTCGGAGTTTTTCGGTATTTTTATTTGAATTTAGGAAAAATGCTCGTTTTTCAAAGTCATAGTTTGGGCCCAGATAAATGTTCACTTTATCGGGCTTGATTTTAGGAACCCGGCAAAATTTATTTCGTGATTTTTGGAGTCCGTTTAGTATTTCTTTTTATTTTTCTCCGAGCGGAAATATTAAAAAAAACGCGGAGCCGACTACGGGCCGTACTCGGCTAGGACTCCCTGGCCGGGGCCTTTATAAGCCGCCGCCCCGGGCGAGAGAGAGGCCCGAGCCGAAACCCTAGCCCAGCCCCGCCGCCTCTAGCCGCTGCCGCCACCCGCCGCCGCCGCCGGAGTTTGCGCGCCGCCCGAGGTTTGCCGCTGCTCCGTTTTCCGTGCTGTAAATAAAATTATGTTCGTCGTTTTTCTTTTTCGTCGGATTTTCATGGTTATTTTCTGATCGCGATTTCTGATCCGATTTTCGTTTTAGTATAACTTTTCACTCGTTTATCGGAATCAGGCGATTCAAGCACCTGGAGTTTCGTCTCGAAACCCTCTTTCCGAATAATCAACTTAGACATGTTTTTGCTACTGTAAAATTTGCCCTAGATCCAGATTACTAGAACGAAGTTGTTTTCTTTCGCCGTTTGATTTCTTTTGCTTCGTTCGATTTGATTCTTTTTGCAAACCAGGGTTCTTAAGTTGAACTTTCTGGTTAGATCTTCTATTTGAGTTTTACCTATGCATTAGATGAGTACTTATTGTATGCTTGTTGTTTGTCTGCGATAGAATACCCGGAGTGCGCCGCCTGTTACTTCGAATCCCTAGGTTACGCGGATCATCAGCAAGGCAAGTAACACTTTGATCATACCTTTTTCTACAACCTAGTTTTATTGCATTAGATCAATCCTCACACATTGCATGATTAGGATCTAATTAAATTGTGGGATGGGAAGTAGATGAGGTAGTACCTATTACCTGTTTATTACCAAACCTTTGGGAGTTACCTCTACGTTTGCTTATTATGCCATGCTATGCTAGTAGACGTGGATTGGGTGAGTGAAATCCATGACAGATGTGAGATTGTTAATTAATGGTTTATCTAAGGTGGCAACTTAAACACACATCTGGGTGGATTGAGGCACCTGGGGTTTCCAGGACTTGCCTGTTTTTCTTTTGGACCGCCACCCAGGCTCAAAGGGATCATGAGATTATTCATACTAGAAACTTCCGTGTGCAGCCACAAGCCATTATGGGCTCTGGCATAGTTGACTAAGTTGTACGAACTCTTACAGTGGTAGACTAGCAGATGTAGGGGATGTAGGTGGTACGGTCTACCCGATCGTAAGGTGCTAGCGCTTCTGAAAGACTATGTCTCGGTCATCCGTCTTCTCAAACACCCTGTAGTGCGAGAAGCCAAACGGAGGCGATCGAGTCTTGTGGGGAAAAGTGCGCAAACCTCTGCAGAGTGTAATAAACTAATCATGGTTAGCCGTGTCCCCGGTTATGGACAAATCTTGAGTATCTAGTACTTGGATTATCATGTGAATCTCGACATGTTACTCTAAATTAATTTTGATGGGTTTTATTGATGTTACTTTAATTGGGATTGAGAATGCTGTCAACCATTCTCAATGTTTAACAACCACCATGATAGTAATTAAATTTATTTCTTTGAAGTAGGGAAAAATTGGC
The DNA here is from genome assembly GCF_002162155.2 of Triticum dicoccoides. Taxonomy (NCBI): domain Eukaryota; kingdom Viridiplantae; phylum Streptophyta; class Magnoliopsida; order Poales; family Poaceae; genus Triticum; species Triticum dicoccoides. The sequence continues at coordinate 45,676,330 of NC_041380.1, read as the reverse complement.
TTTACGCAAAAATAGTAACCATAGAGCTTTCCACCAGCCAAATATGCATATAGTATAGCTGTTGCATTCCATTACTCTCTATGTGTTACCTTGCCAGCATATTCCATGTGCTGACCCGTTTTCGGGCTGCAACGTTAATGTTGCAGACTTTTCAGACGACGATTAAGGAGTTTTTAGGTCGTGGTTCTATACTCAGTGATGCCGTTGGAGTTGATGGACTCACTTATCTTCCAAGCCTTCCGCTGTTATCGTTATTAGATGGCCTTAAGCCATATTTATTGTAATAAGTTCTCTTTTGAGACACTCGATGTAATAAGTGTGTGATTGCTACTCTGCTATAAATCCTCCGAGTACTGTGTGGTGTCAGCATTACTGATCCAGGGATGACACCGGAGCACAGAGATCAGACTGTTTGAGGTCTGGTCGCTACATATTTATTTCCTTATATCATGATAAATGTTTATTATTCATGCTAGAATTGTATTAACCAGAAACATGATACATGTGTGAATACATAGACAAGCAGAGTGTCACTAGTATGCCTCTACTTGACTAGCTCGTTGATCAAAGATGGTTATGTTTCCTAGCCATAGACATGAGTTGTCATTTGATTAACGGGATCACATCATTAGGAGAATGATGTGATTGACTGACCCATTTTGTTAGCTTAGCACTTGATCATTTAGTATGTTGCTATTGCTTTCTTCATGACTTATACATGTTCCCATGACTATGAGATTATGCAACTCCTGTTTAGTGGAGGAACACTTTGTGTGCTACAAAACATCACAACATAACTGGGTGATTATAAAGGTGCTCTACAGGTGTCTCCGAAGGTACTTGTTGAGTTGGCGTATTTCAAGATTAGGATTTGTCACTCCGATTGTCAGAGAGGTATCTCTGGGCCCTCTCAGTAATGCACATCACTATTAGCCTTGCAAGCAATGTGACTAGTGAGTTAGTTGCGGGATAATGCATTACGAAACGAGTAAAGAGACTTGCCGGTAACGAGATTGAACTAGGTATTGAGATACCGATGATCGTATCTCGGGCAAGTAACATACCGATGACAAAGGGAACAACATATGTTTTTATGCGGTTTGACCGATAAAGATCTTCGTAGAATATGTAGGAGCCAATATGAGCATCTAGGTTCCGCTATTGGTTATTGACCGGAGACGTGTCTCGGTCATGTCTACATAGTTCTCGAACCTGTAGGGTCCGCATGCTTAAAGTTTGGTGACGATCGGTATTATGAGTTTTTGTGTTTTGATGTATCGAAGGTAGTTCGGAATCCCGGATATTATCACGGACATAACGAGGAGTCTCGAAATGGTCGAGACGTAAAGATCGATATATTGGACGACTATATTCGGACACCGGAAGTGTTCCGAGTGGTTTCTTATAAAAACCGGAGTACCGGGGGGTTACCGGACCCCCCCCCCCCCGGGGAGTTAATTGGGCCTCATGGGCCTTAGTAGGAGAAGAGGAGGGGCGGCTAGGGCAGCCGTGTGCCCCTCCCCCTCTAGTCCTAATTGGACAAGGAAGGGGGGCGGCGCCCCCCATTTTCCTTCTCCTCCTCTCTCCCTTCCTTCCCTCTCCTACTTCAACAGGGAAAAGGAGGAGTCCTACTGCTGGTGGGAGTAGGACTCCCTCCCTGGCGCGCCCTCCTCCTGGATGGCGGCCTCCCCCTGCTCCTTTATATACAGGGGCAGGGGGCACCCTAGGACACACAAGTTGATCAGTTGGTCTATTCCAGCCATGTGCGATGCCCCCCTCCACCATATTCCACCTCGGTTATATCGTAGCGGTGCTTAGGCGAAGCCATGCGTCGGCAGCATCATCATCACCGTCACCACACCGCCGTGCTGACGAAACTCTCCTGTGAAAATTTACTGGATCGGATCTCGTGGGATGTCATTGAGTTGAACGTGTGCAGAACTCGGAGGTGCCATGCGTTCGGTACTTGGATCGGTCGGATCGTGAAGACGTACGACTACATCAACCACGTTGTGCTAACGCTTCCGCATTCGGTCTATGAGGGTACGTGGACATACTCTCCCCTCTCGTTGCTATGCATCACCATGATCCTATGTGTGCATAGGAATTTTTTTGAAATTACTATGTTCCCCAACAAATAGGGGGGGGTCCTTCCCACACGACCCAGAAACCGTCTGGGATATGCCCTCCTGGCAGGCACGCTCGGCAAAATGAGAACATGTGCGACCGGCGAGCGCTCAAATACAGAAATACATACAATAGAGCTAAAAAATACAATCATACGGGGAAATTGTTTCCGGTTGCAAGTACATCCCACACAGTCAGTCCCCGCCAAACATTTCCGTTCGTATGTACATCCCACATAGTCGCTCCAAGGAAAACATTTCCGTTCATAGGTACATCACAAACATTTTTTCCCGGTAAATCGTTTGCGTTGAATGTATCACACACGGTCCATAGAAGAAACTGTGTGGCAAAGGCTCTCCATCACACAGTTTTTATGTGGTAAACGTTTGCGCAAGGTGGCCTAACGCAAACAGTTTTCAAGAGAAAGTCATGTGCGATTGTTCATTGATCCAACACGATTTATTCCTAGAAAATGTGTGTGTTGCCTGAGGTCATCACCCACGGTATTTTTTCAACAACCGTTTGCAATAGAAAAACCCAATTAGCAGGCTAATTATCCGATTATTCATAATCCATTTATTAATCTAATTGACATTTCATATTAAGCACACAATATGTTTCATTTTCATAATTGAAATACATCAGAGTACAACATCATATAGCTTCAGCACTCAACTACCCCATTACACAACTATGCCAGGATGAAGTTTCACATGCAACATCTATAACCTTTGAAAATTAGCATCATAGACGGTACATAGACATATGTATCTCATCTAGAAAACTGCTGAAGTAGAAGGCGAATATTGAGCCTTCATTGATGTTGAAGTTCTTTGTAGCTTTAGGCCAGTGCCTGTGGATGATTGACCGTCCATCCTCCGTCCTCTTTAGGAACACTTCATATTGAACCGTGGGTGTTGTATGAATACCTTCCTCGCCTCCTGACCATACAGGTGGTTTGAGAGGTAATCATCAGTGAACTGCTTTGGAAAGGCCTAAAAACAAGGATGTGCATAAATATCTCTCTATATTGTAAATGGGGCAAAGGAATAAAAAGGCAAGGTATAATAGTTAGTACCATCCTATAGTGAACTAATGTCTTCATTGTGCAGACAAAGATCTTGTTATTTTTGTCGCTAATTTCTTTATCCTAACAATCTTTCTGAGTTTCTTGACTTGACTGATATTCATGGACAACTCATTTACCCATATGCAAAAAGGGTCGAACAGTGGGTCAAAACCTCTAACAGCAGAACCTACATGTGCAAGACCAAATTGTTAAAAACCTAAATATTAGAATGGTTCTTGCAATTGGACAATAATGTGCTATTAGACAACTGACCATGCACGTGCTAACCTCGATTGAAACCTCGGTTCTTTCCATTGTTTCCCTGCAACACATATACGGTAGTTAGTCATTAGGTTAAGTAAGGGTTCGCATGCTATCAGTAAAATATGTCGATGAAAAATAAGAACATTGCATATTCATCAGATTAATTCAAGCCACACAGAAAACCCATTTATCCAAACCAAGCATGATTAAGAACTAGGAAATATAGCACTTGTATATGTTTTTCATGTATTAAGTGCAGCCAAATTTGATGTATTCCTCACATGCACAACAATACAGAATTCTACCCACGACAATTGGATATCACATTGCAGAATTGAACCAAGCAGTTAACTAAACACCACAACAAATGAACCAACATTAACTGAGCACCACATTGCACAATATAACATACTCCTAATAGAAGATCGGGCAGTTAACCAAACAGTTAACTACAGCCAATTGTAGCAATTGTATTTGTTTCTCATGTATTTACTATAGCAAATTCAATTTATTCCTCACATGGTATACAATAACAGAAGCACCCACAACTATTGAACATCGCATTGCAGAATTGAACCAAACAGTTAACTAAACACCACAACACAAATGAACGAAACATTAACTAAGCACCACATTGCACAATGTATAACCAAACCAAGTATGCTTGAAAACTTGGAAATATAGAAATTGTACTTGTTTCTCATGTATTTTGTAAAGATAAATTTGATTTATTTCTCACATGGAAGACAATACAAAATTGCAGCCTGAAGAATTGAACATCACATTTGTAGAATTAAACCAAACAGTTAATAAAGACGACAACTAATTAAAAAACAGTTAATAAGTGAGCACCACACTTCACGACATATATAACATATACACTAGAGCAACAGATTGCATGGTAAATTAGATAGCACAATTCACTAGAATTTGTGAAGAAAAGGCAGGAGCAGCACACACAACGGGTAAACCAAGCATGCTTAACCGGCGTAGCTAGCAAATGGCAAGGTTCTCCTTCAAGATCTGGGGGTCGGCACGAATGGCAGCCACCACGACCTCATCCACGCGTGCGACCGCGATTTTCTTCTCCGCTGCCAAATGCTCCTTGAGGTCCTGGCTATACTGCGTGCACCATGGCTTAGGCTGGCGCTTATTTGGTGGAGGGGTCAGTGATTTGGGTGGAAGGTGTCGCGCTCGCGCCGACGGTCGGGCCATATGGGATGTGGAAGGAGGAGGATGGGGGTCGGGTGTGGATTACCTGCCTGGATAGGCGAGGCCGAGCAACGTGAAGGAGGGTCACCGGTGAGGAGGCGGCAGCGCTGCAAGAAAGGAGTGCAGGTTTCAACTTGGCAAAGAAGGCGGAAACAGGGGAAATGTGGCTTTTGGTAAGGGGGAGGGGCAGGGAGGTAGATATTTCCACGTAAGTCGAAAATTTGGAATCGCTTCAGCCAAAAAACTGGTGCACATAGTGTCATCACATACGGCCCCTTATTCAGACACGGTCTGAAGATATTTTGTGCTGCATCTCACACGGTTGGTTATAATAAACTATGTGAGATCTACTTGATTTTTCGTCTTGATTTGAATTACATAATGGGGTCACAACGACCATGGACGGTGTTTCAATTGCTAGAACTTTTATCTGCAGTGAACATGCAACTATAGGTGTGTCATCAAAAAATTTGGAATTATTTAGGGTTCGTTTGAACATTTTTATACATTAACTGAGTTTCTAGGCATTTTATGCGCATGCTCCAGTGCATATAAACTGGTTGAAAAATCAAATATGTGTCCTTGGTTGCATGCTTAGGTCCCATGCAAGAAATGGGAATGAATTTCAAACACCCTGCCACCGTCAGTCGGCCACACATATTGAGATACCTGGTATTTAAATTCTAGTAAATCCAAAACTCGTCTGAAATTCATGAAACTTGGCACGCTATCATGGAGCGGCATCAACATGCTGTGGTAAATTTTTTGTCCCATTTGGGGCAGGTTTGGCTATCAGCTTCTCACAAACTAGAGCTTCTCATAACAAGCGTGATGGTTTCGGTAGGGAACGTGCCACCTTCGGGGAAGAAACGATATCTGTTGCCTCTTATTGCTTTCAAAAAATTTCGAGTGTCAACATAGAACAATAAGAGTGTTGTGTTCAATTTTGGAATTTTTCGGGGTTCGTATGGACATTTTTATACATTAAATGGGTTTTCCAGGCATTTTATGCGCATAATTCAAATTTGAACTACATGCACATTCTCCAGTGCATATAAACTGGTTGAAAAATCAAATATGTGTCCTTGGTTACATGCTTAGGTCCCATGCAAGAAATGGGAATGAATTTCAAACACCCTGCCACCGTCACTCAGCCGCACATATTGAGATACCTGGTTTTTAAATTTTAATAAATCCAAATCTCATCTGAAATTCATGATACTTGGCATGCTATCATGGAGCGGCATCAACATGCCATGGTAAACAATTTGTCCCATTTGGGGCAGGTTGGGTATAAGCTTCTCACAAACCAGAGCTTCTTACAACAAGCGTGATGGTTTCGGTAGGGAACGTGCCACCTTTGGGGATGAAGCGATACCAGTTGCCTCTTATTGCTTTCAAAAAAAATCGAGTGTCAACATAGAACAACAAGAGTGTTGTGTTCAATCTTGGAATTTTTATGGGTTCGTTTGGACATTTTTACACATTAACTGGGTTTTCTAGGCATTTTATGCGCATAATTCAAATTTGAACTACATGCACATTCTCCAGTGCATATAAACTGGTTGAAAAATCAAATATGTGTCGTTGGTTGCATGCTTAGGTCCCATGCAAGAAATGTGAATGAATTTCAAACACCCTGCCACCGTCAGTCGGCTACACATATTGAGATACCTGGTTTTTAAATTCTAGCAAATCCAAAACTCATCTGAAATTCATGAAACTTGGCATGCTATCATGGAGCGGCATCAACATGCCATCATAAAATTTTTGTCCCATTTGGGATAGGTTTGGCTATAAGCTACTCACAAACCAGAGCTTCTCACAACAAGCGTGCTGGTTTCAGTAGGGAACGTGCCACCTTTGGGGACGAAACAATATCAGTTGCCTCGTATTGCTTTCAAAAAAATTCGAGTGTCAACATAGAACACAAGAGTGTTGTGTTCAATTTTGGAATTTTTCGGGGTTCGTTTGGACATTTTTATACATTAACTGGGTTTTCTAGGCATTTTATGCGCATAATTCAAATTTGAACTACATGCACATTCTCCAGTGCATATAAACTAGTTGAAAAATAAAATATGTGTCCTTGGTTGCATGCTTAGGTCCCATGCAAGAAATGGGAATGGATTTCAAACACCCTACCACCATCAGTCGGCCGCACATATTGAGATACCTGGTTTTTAAATTCTAGTAAATCCAAAACTCGTCTGAAATTCATGAAACTTGGCATGCTATCATGGAGCGGCATCAACATGCCGTGGTAAAATTTTTGTCCCATTTGGGGCAGGTTTGGCTATAAGCTTCTCACAAACCAGAGAGCTTCTCACAACCGGCGTGATGGTTTCGGTAGGGAACGTGCCACCTTTGGGGACGAAACAATATCCGTTGCCCCTTATTGCTTTCAAAACTTTTCAACTGTCAACATAGAACAACAAGAGTGTTGTGTTCAATTTTGGAATTTTTCGGGGTTCATTTGGACCTTTTTATACATTAACTAGGTTTTCCAGGCATTTTATGGGCATAATTCAAATTTGAACTACATGCACATTCTCTAGTACATGTAAACTAGTTGAAAAATCAAATATGTGTCTTTGGTTGCATGCTTAGGTCCCATGCAAGAAATGGGAATGAATTTCAAAACCCTGCCACCGTCAGTCGGCCGCATACATTGAGATACCTGGTTTTTAAATTCTAGTAAATCCAAAACTCGTCTAAAATTCATGAAACTTGGCATGCCTTCATGGAGAGGCATCAAGATGCATGGTAAAATTTTTGTCCCATTTGGGGTAGGTTTGGGTATAAGCTTCTCACAAACCAGAGCTTCTCATAAACCAGAGCTTCTCACAACAAGCGTGATGGTTTTGGTAGGGAACGTGCCACCTTTGGGACGAAACAATATCCGTTGCCTCTTATTGGTTTCAAAAAAATTCGAGTGTCAACATAGAACAACAAGAGTGTTGTGTTCAATTTTGGATTTTTTCGGGGTTTGTTTGGACATTTTTATACATTAAATGGGTTTTCCAGGCATTTTATGCGCATAATTCAAATTTGAACTACATGCACATTCTACAATGCATATAAACTGGTTGAAAAATCAAATATGTGTCCTTAGTTGCATACTTAGGTCTCATGCAAGAAATGGGAATGAATTTCAAACACCCTGCCACCGTCAGTCGGCCGCAAACATTGAGATACCTGGTTTTTAAATTCTAGTAAATCCAAAACTCGTCTGAAATTCATGAAACTTGGCATGCTATCATGGAGCGGCATCAACATGCCATGGTAGAGCTTCTCACAACAAGCGTGATGGTTTTGGTAGGGAACATGCCACCTTTGGGGACGAAACAATATCCGTTGCCTCTTATTGGTTTCAAAAAAATTTGAGTGTCAACATAGAATAACAAGAGTGTTGTGTTCAATTTTGGAATTTTTTTGGGTTCGTTTGGACATTTTTATACATTAACTGGGTTTCCAGGCATTTTATGTGCATAATTCAAATTTGAACTACATGCACATTCTGCAGTGCATATAAACTGGTTGAAAAATCAAATATGTGTCCTTGGTTGCATGCTTAGGTCCCATGCAAGAAATGGGAATGAATTTCAAACACCCTGCCACCGTCACTCGGCCGCAAACATTGAGATACCTAATTTTTAAATTCTAGTAAATCCAAAACTTGTATGAAATTCATGAAACTTGGCATGCTATCATGGAGCGACATCAACATGCCGTGGTAAAAAATTTGTCCCATTTGTGGCAGGTTTGGGTATAAGCTTCTCACAAACCAGAGCCTCTCACAACACGCGTGATGGTTTTGGTAGGGAACGTGACACCTTTGGGGACGAAACGATATCCGTTGCCTCTTATTGCTTTCAAAAAAATTCGAGTGTCAACATAGAACAACAAGAGTGTTGTGTTCAATTTTGGAATTTTTCAGGGTTCGTTTGGACATTTTTATACATTATCTGGGTTTTCCAGTAATTTTATGCGCATAATTTAAATTTCAACTACATGCACATTCTCCAGTGCATATAAACTGGTTGAAAAATCAAATATGTGTCCTTGTGTGCATGCTTAGGTCCCATGCAAGAAATGGGAATGAATTTCAAACACCCTGCCACCGTCACTCGGCCGCAAACATTGAGATACCTGATTTTTAAATTCTAGTAAATCCAAAACTCGTCAGAAATTTATGAAACTTGGCATGCTATCATGGAGCAGCATCAACATGTCGTGGTAAAAAAATTGTCAGCTTCCCCAGGTTTAATTCGGTTTCCCCAGTTTAATTCGGTTTTAAAAATAAAACAGTCATCGCAAACGTTTTAGTTAGAACACCCGTATGCAAACTGACAGCTTCCCTAGGAAGCCAAGGGAAAATGTGCCGAGCAGGATTTGTGCAGCTCTTGAGCGCAAATGTTTTAGATAGAACACCCGTATGCAAAGTTAGAGCAGCGCAGGATTTGTGCATCCCTTCAACGCAAACGATTGTTTTGGATGACCTGTGTGCAACCACCTACAAACAATTATTGGGTATGTTGCCATTTGTCAAACTAGAAAGATTTACATTTTTTGATCTAGTAAAGTTGCCATTTGTCAATCCTTGTAACACTACGATTTGTCAAAATATGCAGCTAGAAATCATTAGCACTATCTAATTTTTGCAATTAAAATTCAGTAATTAAGCATAGATTTCATTCATAGATTAAGAAGTCATTCTTAATTTATACAAACAATTCAACTCGACAGCTGAACCGACCAAACTTCTCCCAAATTGTTGTCAACCACATACTGAAATAGCTAGTTCAACTATATATACTAGCTAATTTTAAGTACGTTGTATAGTTCGACCAGAGATCTATAGTCAGCTGAACTAAACAAAATAGGCCCTAAATACCACTACTACCACGGAGGGGCTTTGTGCCACTTCCGGCAGCCTCTCCTCTGCCAAGCGCGCTCACCCCCTCAGTAAGAGGCAGAGGAGGAGGATGAGCCTACCGACGAGCTGGACAAATGCAATACGGTGCCTGCCGATGCTGCACGTTCAACGATGCTTGCCAGCTCGAATGCCCATTGCTGCTCCAGACAATCCCTCTCGAACCGGATGGATTGCTCGTAGATCTCCTGATTCCTCGCCTCTGCGTCGGTGTGTGCTGCGGCCACGGCTACGGTAAGGCTCTTTGCGTGCTCGATGAGGCGCTCCTCCTCCTCCCGCAGGAACTCAATGTAGCGCACAAGGTCGCAGACGCACATGCGGGCCTCCACCTCCGCCTCCCGCCTTCGGGCCACGGCGGCGGAGCGGGTGATAATCCCAGCGGCCGACAGTGGGCTGGCAGCCACGACCACCACCTCCCGCCTTCGGGCCGCGGTGGCTGGCAGTGGGGTGGTGGCCACGACGGCCACCTTCCGCCTTCGGGCCGCGGTGGCGGAGCAGGAGATGGCCCTGGCTTTCGATGGTGGTGTGGAGGCAACGGCGGCCGGCAACAGCTGCCGATGGGCAGCGGCGGCGGGGCGTGTGGTGGGTGTTCCGCGCACACCCAACAGGGATGCCACGCGCACTACACTATGCCGGGGACTGCGCCGCCGCCGCGGTGTAGCCTCCCAGCTGGAGTTGTCCTCTGATGACGGCAGACTGGCTGATCGATAACGACGAACCTGTGCCATTGGCGATTGTGGGAGAAGCAGACAAGATAAGCTACATGGAGGGAGGGGAAAATGCGATGCAGGACTCGCCGGCTGTGAGGGTTTCTATAGCAGGTCGGTAAGCATTGCGATTTTGGGGGATTTCACCGAGTCGGGCGGGAAGCTTGTGTGGGAACCTGCAAGGTTGCGCGGGAACAGGCTCACCAACGATTCATTGGCGCCACCGTTTGGCCAAAAACGCCCCCGCGCGTTGGGCAAGGTTGCGCGGGAACTGGCTCACCAACGATTCATTGGCGCCACCGTTTGGCCAAAGACGCCCCCGCGCACTAGGCAAGCTTGCGCTGTAAGCCGTCTGTGGCAGCGGGGTGACAAGATGTGTGAGAGGACACGTTTAATAAATTAACATTTGCGATTTAATTACCTACTATACCCTCGTCCTGGTTTATAAGTAGGATTTAACTAATAAAATACGAATGCATGTCGCCAAAGATTATATCGTTGGAGTCATATTTGAACATAGTTTCCAGCTATACAATTTTTGTAACATGCATTAACACTGTTTTGGTTAAACTTAAGGTTATATACCAGCAAGCGTTTGCCCGCAACACACACGGCTTATTCCATCACAAACAACTCGGATGGATCAACTGTATGCCACGTATCGCACACGCAACTCTAATCTGATTCGTGCTTGATGTCTCCGACACCGCTCGCACAGTTCATCTTATTTGCCACATATCACTGTGCCTCCCTCTACTCGCATCCCTTGGGAAGCTCTGCTCGCTGTTAGGCGCCGTGGCATGCTCTGCCGCGTCCGTTAGCATGCTCTGCTCGCAACCGTCGGGGCGCTCGGCTTGTCGACAGCTTTTCCTTGCGCGTTCAACTGCTATGTGCATATATATGCTAGCAAGATGCCCGTGCATTGCACGGAACATCAAGATACATTTGTATGAGTAGTTTATATTGTGAGAGAAAAGGATGAATGAGAGAAGTACTTATCTGCAACTATGGAGAGAGGTGCGGGTATATTTTTTGCAAAATTGTCATAGTTGCCTTTCTAACCTTCAGATATAGATCGGACGGTCTATATTACATGATGGGAGGCACACCATCATCACCAACTCGGTATTTTATAAGGGTAGAGATAGAGACGGTTGATCACCATTGAGGCAACCACGGAGCGCTCTACTCGCGTCCCTCCGCGCGCGCTCTGCCAGTGGTTGGGCGCGCGCACGATCACGTCGAGGCCCCCATATGCGTGCGGTTGTGCCGCGTGCGTTGCCACGCTATGCAGTTACGTGCGTCGCATTGGAGTTATGCGCTGCAAATTAGAACTGCCATCAGGGCCTGCTGATATTCCTAGTCATCCGGCTTCCCCTTTAATTCCCGCGGCCATTATAACCTTAGTCTCTTCAACCTTTCAATTGCGCCCCACAACACAACAAGCACACCCACGACGACACATAGAGAGGGGATGTCCAGTGGCGCTCCAATGGAGTTCGGCGAGCATAGAGTGGAGACCCACGCGAGAGAGACGGGTCTCTCGGTGGTGTACACCATCGCCCCGGCCGTGGTGGATGACTACATCAACAGCGTTGAGCAGTTGCTTGCTAGAGACAAGTACAAGGTGGACGGCATCGACCTCCAGTACACTGCCGCTCGTCCCAGCATAGATCAGAAGGTTGCCGTTGCCTAGTTGTGTGTGCGCCATCATGTCCTCATCTACCACTACTACATGGCCACAGAGCCTTGTGACCGTTTCAACAGGTTTGTCAACAGCACTGACTACAAGTTCGCCACGATGGATACCACCAACGATGTAAAAGCGCTCAGTGTTATGGGCTTGGCCTGCAAGAACCTTGTCGAAATCCGCGACCACTACAGGGTCTGGGACAGCACGAAGAAGGACTCCCTGGTCGAACTCGCCTCGGCCATCACCGACCCCTACTACGAAAAGATGAAGCAGGATGCCTAGATAACAAGTCCCGTATCCTGGCACGGGGCCTGGATGCGGCAACTGGATGAACCTCACCTCAGGTTCATGGCCAAGAGCGTGTACACATGCTACGAGATGCACATGCGGATCGTTGACATGAGGAAGTGCCTCGTTACCAAAATCGACGAGCCCGGGTCGAGCCACAAGCAGAGCAAGCGTCACAAGAAGTAGATGATGATCAGATGATCGTTTATGCTAGTTAATCATGCATGTAATATATAGTTTAGTTTATTGTTGGTGTGTGGAAATATCATGTGTGTAGTAGCCACCTATGTAATTATGCATGTAATAGTTTACATTGGTGTGTGCAAATGCCATGGTTGTAGTAGCCACCTATGTAAGTGGATGTTTAATTTGGTTATGCAAGCATGTCCTTATAAGTGTGTGTGTGTGTGTGTGTGTGTGTGTGTGTGTGTGTGTGTGTGTGTGTGTGTGTGTTGTCCTGTATGCAATCCCATCGCACAACACACACATCTTGTTAAGTTGAACCGTTTCTGTTCTCTTGTGTCAACGCAAACAGTTCATCCGAGTGAACTGCATGCCGTATATCGCACACACCTTGATCTGGCTGACCGTTTCTTTTGTGTTGCCTAATCACAAACAGTTCATCCGAGTGAATCGTATGCTGTATATCGCACACACCTTCATCTGGCTGCCCGTTTCTTTTGTTTTGCCTAATCATAAACAGTTCATCCAAGTGAACCATATGTTGTGTATCGCACATGCCTTCATATGGCTTCCCGTTTCTTTTGTTCCTCCTCATCGCAAACAGTTAATTGAACTGAACCGTATGCCCTTCATCGCAAACGCAACTAAAATCTGAACTGTGTTTGATGCATCCTCCATTGCAAACGTTTTGCACTTTTTTTATGGTTGTCATACACCACCGTTTGCGATTATTGCATCGCACACAGTTTCTTGAAGGGTCTCTGATCGTAGTGTTGCGTTACCAGCATCCTGCAGTAGTGCTAGTTGATAAAGTAGTACTAGTACTGCTATAGTACGAGTACGTAGTAAATTATAACCTCACCCCTTTGCTAAGGAACGATCGAGGAGGTACAGTTGGAAGGGACGAGGCCCTACGGTTACTACGCTCTTATCTCCTCGCCAGTTCCCCTCCCCCCCAAAGAGAAGGCAGTTCATCGCTGATCCCATGGATTCGCCAAGCGGTTCTCCTCCTCGTCGGGGCTGGGAGACCTTGGACGACGATCCTCTGGGAGAAATCACACGCCGCTGCGACGTCCTCACCACCGCAAGACTCGGTGCTTCCTGCACCAACTTTTTCAAGATGGTGCTTAAACAGGCTTGGGAAAAGGCCATGCTTGTTGGTCTTCCATGCGTCCTCGAGGAGAAGGTTCTTCTATGGGACAATCCTTCAAACAGTCCACCGCTCCCTGGCCATGGTTGCACGTTGACTCCGCTAGAGTTGCCGATGTTGAGAGGTAGTCGGATTTCGTCTGATGAGTAGGTCAGTCATGGAGTTTGATCATGTAGTACTTAGTTATTCCATTTCCATCCCGTAATTTCTCTGCTGCCCACCGTCTTATATATAGGTCTGGGTCGGTGCCAACGAAGATTGGCTTGCATACCTCCGGTCGAATACCACCATAATTTTGCACAACATCCACAGCAGTGCGGCCGTTCCTATAGACCCCTTCTCAACCATTGGGATTCGCCTTCCGGACTGGCTGGGCTTGAATACGTATGATGATGCCTACATGAGATTGAAGAAGATAGCAATTGCAGACCCGCTGACAAAGCGACGCGGCTACAACGATTACTATCTCATCGCGGTGTTCGACATAAGGATTGCCATAAATACAAGAGGCAGTAACGACAGAGGCTGGCGCATGTTGGCCGTGGCAGATTGCGGACCTGCCGACAAAGCGACGCAGCTACAACGATTACTATCTCATCGCGGTGTTCGAAGATGCCATGCGCCATCTAGGTCGCATCTTTGCGGTGACAAGCCAGGGACTTGTTTCATCTGGTTGCCATCCTACAGTACGGGAGATTACAAATGGAATGCACAAACCATCATTTGCATCCCTAACGGTACTCCATTATTTTGCAGGGACCAGTCATCCCCCGATCAAAATAGGATTGCCGATCCTGGATGTGCATTTGCATCCGCGATTCAGTCTAACTTGGAACCTTGTAGCTGACTTTGGCATATAGGGATCAACTATCTTAGCAGCCGTTACCCATGGTACCATTGATGTGCAATATGGTCACACAATCTACCACGATCGGACCGTCACCATCTACCCAGATATTCCATTTAGTATTATATTTTTAACCCTCTCGTCTTCTCTTTCGTTGTTGTACTACTTACTTACTAGTACTAGTAGGAGTACTTTTTACCTTGAAGGACGTGCATAGCTAGCTAGGCCCTTGAAGACTTGAACCCACTAGCTGCCACCATTTTTGTTTTTCCATGTCTTACTATCTCATCCATGTAGACAAGAGTGGCTATATATAATAAGCTGGTTATTTTAGTTCCTCTATACCGGAGTAGTACTATTTGTTGCACAGTATTACTGACCGGCATAATTGAGCACAACATTATTATGCATGGAGCTTGACTGTTTATGTCACCATGAGTCCAGATCTGAGATGCTACATGTACCAGATGAACAGCATCGAGTTCGACCCCCGTGATGCTACGTGGGTGCCAAGGAACACTCTTGGAGAGTACTCGCTTTTCATTGGGGACAGCTACCCCCATTGTGAAGCGGATGCCACCTCCCATGCACGACACCGAAGGCCTGCCATTCATGAAGCGTGGTTGTGTCTTTAGTGCGCACTGCCGGATGAACGACATGCTGGGACACGCTATCCTTGATTTATGCCGCTTCAGCTTGGATGAGTCTCCATCGTGAGGAACCGGACTGGAAAGCTGCGACAATGATTCCCATTGCCCACCGCTATGGATCGTGCCATCCATGAAGAACACCTGGGACTGGAACCTAGAGGAGGACATGTAGCCCATCTATAACGTGTAAGTGAGTATGGTAAATTGTGAACAGTAGCGCTGTGAATATATGTAAACCAGTCGTGCACAAATTTATCACATGAATTGGAGATGAACTTGTGTGGCATACTGGCATTTGTCCTTTAGAATTTATTACTAGTAAATGTGTTATGTGTACGTGCAACCTGTGTGGTTGTTGTACTGGCTCCAACACGCTCTTTGAGAAAAAAAGGTGGCACAGCTTTGGATATAGGTGACATGGCGGTATCATACAGTAGCATCGTTCGCTATAGTTGTAATACTCCTACTAGGACGACAACTCCTATAAAACCTTGCGCTTGGATCTTTGCCTCTTCGGGAGGTTCAACAGTTCGTACTCGTGTGAACCTTGCACTTGGCTCTTCTCCTCTTCGGAAGGTCCAACAATGATGATACTACAATACAATATGCTTCTGGCAATCTGACACCGATTGAACTGCTGCACGTCCACCGCGTGGGCGATGGCGAGCGAGAGGGAGAGGAAGAGGGCGTTGTAGTCAAAACCCTCTCCTCGTCCTGTGAGCCACCGCGCGCATGGGCGAGGGAGAGCCGTAGTAAGCAAGCTTCTCCTCATTCGGTGAGTTGACGGGACACATCAAATCGGTACTAGTACTAGTCCTTTCCTGTTAATATGGCTTAATGTGAAATGAGAAAAATACACTGACGGTCAATGTATGTAACTATATGCTATTTACGGTCATTATATATAGTTTTGCGGTGATTATACAATCACTAGCTCATTGTAGAGCACCGTATTGCACCCTACTGACCGACCACATAGTGTACGTGGCACTTTGTTGACTGGTTAAATTGTCACCTGGTTTCTGGGTCCCACCTATCAGTTGGCAGAGCAAAGAAATCAATTAACAAAACTTTACGCATGCACGATAGGAGTTTTGTTAAGTCATCTTTGGTGGGTGGCGTGATGGAGGGCGGTCCCACATAGTACGCATGGATGGAGGGAGTAGATGGTGCGATGCACCTGGATGTGGGACCAAAGATGTCCCACATAGTACACGTGCACAACCAAAGATGACTTATTCACCTGGATGGAGGGAGTAGATGGTCAAAGTTTGACACAAAATTAATGCATTGGTAAACATAATTTTTTGAGGAAAACGAGTGCATTAATTGAGTGTTTTTGCAAACTAGAAAAATTATTCCACCACTCATCATCTACCTTGATTGATGAGATTTTTGAATTGAGCCCTATAAACCGGAATTGAGGTAGTACTACTAGTACTCCTACATTATTGGCGTCGGGTGCCTTGGCCAATGTTTCATCTCGTTGGACAGGATGAGGCTACTTGCAATGCATTGGTACTTACATGGGGTGCTAAGCACATTATAAACTCTAGCAACTTAAAGCTCTCAATGCATAGGTGCTTAACTTGTTGGTGCTAAGCATCCTTTATTTAATGATTTTATAACTAAAGTTCTTCATGCATTGGTGGGATTCTTCCATTTAAGTCTTTTGTCTAGGTTCTCGCGCTTAGTACTGGGGTCACCACACTTATCTCTCTACTCTTAATTACCTTGCCACATCAGACTTTTTGCCTACATGGCAGCCTTATACTGGTTGTAATGGGGAGTATCATATACTAGTATCATGTACTGATACTAGTTTATGATACTTTATCCATAATGCATAGTATCATATGTTGGTATCATAGATGATTACATTTATTGCCATGCATGACACAAAATAGAACATCATTTAATATGATACGGTATCATGATATGATACTCAAGCCTCTCTTTTTTCATTTAATTCTATGTCACCTCATCAAAATTGCTTAGTTGGCACGGATGATACTACCTATGATACTCCCATTACAAGCAGCCTTAGCACATGTACAAGGCGGAGCATTGGGAGGGGCCTGAGCGTACAGGCATAGGGATACTGTAGGTAGGAAGTCTTTGCGATCCATTATTCCCCATCTCGGTCAGAGAGAACTATTCAACTAGTCTTCACAGTGAAATGATAATACACGCTGCAGTAGATGGGACACTTAATTAAGAAGCTGAACCAGCTTGTTGGTGTTACTAAATCAGCCTTACCTAGTAGAGCCATCATGTTTGCCAGTGGAGCATGCTTCCGCAAATACGACTACGCACCTCTCTCCTCCATTAACTGACATATGGGCCCTCTTGAGGTAGACCCACATGTCATTGGCGTAACTATTTACACTCTGAAGGACGGTATATCCTGGTAGTAGTACTAGTAGAATTGAGACTTAATGCACTTTCTTCCCCGTCTTTTCACTCTTCTTCCTCCTCTCTTCCCCATCGTCGGCCGCACACCATTTCCCCCCGCTCACTGCTCGCCCGCCCGCACCATCTTCCTTGGTAGCTCGCGCGTACCATATCCCCCCGCTCACTGCTCGGCCACACACGCCATCTTCTTTGCTTGCCCGCCCGAATCCACTTCCCCGCTGGCTCGCAGGCACCGAAAACCCTAGTCACTCAGCGCCATAAAAAACCCTATGGCAGAACTGACTGACACGCAGGGCCACGACTGGAATTCCCTCCCCGATGTTCTCTTGGAGCAGATCTGTAATCGTATGGACCTGCTCAGCACCGTCCGTCTGGCCGGATGCTCGGTGTCTTTGTACCGTCTACTCGTCTGCAACCGGACGGATCTTTTCAAGACACCCTGCTTGCTGATGCCCGATCCTCGCAGGTGGCCCAGACACCGACTTGACGATCCTACGGAGGTTGTCGTGGTGCCCCTCAACATGCTACCACTCCCCGTCCACCTATCCTTCATGCGCGGCCATTACTGGGTGGGCATGAAGGCCAACTGGATCATCCTCATCTACCAATCTGGTAGTCTGTGGCGTCTCGTGGATATCTACACCAAGTTAGAGATCACCCTTCCATCGTTGGATACCGCCGCCATCGAGCCTGGTGGCCCGCCGGACACTCCTGCCTAGTACGCACGAGACGTGTCAAGCTTTTGGCTCGACCTCTATTTGCTGAAGGTTGCAATCTGCAAAGTGCACACACCATCAGAAGACTACATGGATTACAAGCTCATTGCCGTGTTCAACATGGGATTGGTCTATCTGGAACCCGGTCGCCGTACATGGTTATGGCTCATCGTCAATCCTCTTCAGCCAACATTTCTGTCTGATGCTATAGTGCATGATGGCATCGTTTACGCGGTCGACGCATAGATTGGCTGCCTATACTAGTGGAATCTATCATCGTGTAATTGTTCTATCTCATCTCATCTTTACCTTATGAATATGACTTCCTGTTCATTGTTACAAATTTAGAATATATAGGCATTTTCAGTAGTTCTCCCGCTACGTGAAATCTGAGAATCTGTAGAGCGCCTCCTTCCCCACTCCGTGATTTTAAACTGCAGCTCCTCCAGCTCCCGGAGCGGAGTTGTGGAGGAGGAGGGAATCCGAACAGGCCTATAGTATGTCTATAACCACATCATTGCTATATGTTCCTCTCATTTCCTAGATTTTTATGACCACACATGTTATTGTTAGAGTTCATATGAGAACAATTGGCATAAAATGATTGTTAGAATAGATATTATGAGTATAACCTCATGATTGCTATATGTTACTCCCATTTCCAGGATTTTTATAACAACGCATGTTATTGCTTAGAGTTGATATGATAACTGTAGTAAGTGCTATGGTAGAATATGAGTAGGCCCTGTCATATCTGTTTTCCTCTCATTGTTAGATGATGTTTGAACCATGATATATTGCTAGAATATGAAAGCCATTGGCTTATTTTTTTTAACTTGGGGTATGATTATGACCACGGCATTGCAATTCTCTATCGATGATATGTGTCACTGTTATAACAATCTTAATTCCACACATACTCTGAACATGATTGTTTATTTTTTTCCTTTCGATCTCCAATTTGAATTGTTGCAGCAGACACAAATGCGTTGGCCTTCATAATTCCAGGACCTGGAATCATACCAGCCGATGGGTGGTGGTTTGTCGCTCGTTCAGTTGACGGCGGTCATTTGATGCTCATTTGCACGTACCAAATTGATCAGACCATCTCTTCAAACCACATGCAATACAATTCCTGGGGCGTTCGTGACATTGATGGCTATGGATGCTTCATGTTCGAGAAAGATCCCAGCTCCGTTGGGCCAGGCATATTCAACTGGAGGCGGGTTTACAGCCTCGGCAACCACTCCATGTTCCTTGGGTTCAATTATCCGATCATCCAACCAATCATCGATCATATCACCGGTGATGATTATCGTGCTATGCAACTTCCATTCGCCAGGAGGAACTACGTTTACACATCACACCATGGGTTTCATGAATCACCATATCCAGAGATTCGTCAACACAACTTATTGCCAGATAATCTTTAGTGTGTGAAAGGCATCAAGCTTCCATATGATGGATGGCTTTTGCAAACCCGACAAGCGGTGATGTGGTTCATGCCAACAGCAAATATGCACAACTTGATTCATACTGATATCTAGACTGAGCCATGTATCCTGCTGCTGTAGCATGACCCTCTTTTGTTGGATATTATGTACTATTGTTAGTTTGAAGCACTCCTCTGGTTTGAAGTATAGATACCTTTCTGGGATCAAATGCATCCTAACTCACCTGCGTAGGATGTACTGATAATGATGATGGAGATGCTGTGCAGAAGCCATATATCAATTAGGCTTCAAGTGTGTACTTGTTGATAAAAGTGTTGTCCAATGGGAATTATATTTTGTATTACTCATGTAGCCTACAAAGTCTATGTTGGGGAATGTAGTAATTTCAAAAAAATTCCTATGCACACGCAAGATCATGGTGATGCATAGCAACGAGAGGGAAGAGTATCATCCATGTACCCTCGTAGACCGTAAGTGGAAGCGTTAGCACAACGCGGTTGATGTAGTCGTACGTCTTCACGATCTGACCGATCCAAGTACGAACGTACGACACCTCCGAGTTCAGCACACATTCAGCTCCATGATGTCTCGCGAACTCTGATCCAGCAGAGCTTCACGGGAGAGTTCCGTCAGCACGACAGCGTGGTAACGGTGATGATGTTGCTACTGACGCAGGGCTTCGTCTAAGCACCGCTACGATATGACCGAGGTGGAATATGATGGAGGGGGGCACCGCACACGGCTGGAATAGATCAATAGATCAACTTGTGTGTCTAGAGGTGCCCCCTGCCCTCGTATATAAAGGATGGAGGAGGGGAGGCCAGCCAGCCCCTAGGGCGCACCAGAAGTGTGGAAACCTACTAGGACTCCCTAGTCCTAGTAGGATTCCTCCTCCCACATGGAATAGGAAAAAGGGAAGGGAAAAGGAGAATGAAGGAAGGGGGCGCCCCCCCTCCCTAGTCCAATTCGGACCATACCATGGGGAGGGGTGCGGCCACCTTTTGAGGCCTTTCTCTCCTTTTCTGTATGGCCCATTAAGACCCAATATGAATTCCGTAACTCTCCGGTACTCCAAAAAATACCTGAATCACTCGGAACTTTTCCGATGTCCGAATATAGTCGTCCAATATATCGATTTTTACGTCTCGACCATTTCGAGACTCCTCGTCATGTCCCCGATCTCATCCGCGACTCCGAACTACCTTTGGTACATCAAATCACACAACTCATAATACAAATCGTCACCGAACGTTAAGCGTGCGGACCCTACGGGTTCGAGAACTATGTAGACATGACCGAGACACATCTCCGGTCAATAACCAATAGCGGAACCTGGATGCTCATATTGGCTCCTACATATTCTACGAAGATCTTTATCGGTCAAACCGCATAACAACATACGTTGTTCCCTTTGTCATCGGTATGTTACTTGCCTGAGATTCGATCGTCGGTATCTCAGTACCTAGTTCAATCTCGTTACTGGCAAGTCTCTTTACTCGTTCCGTAATGCATCATCCTGCAACTAACTCATTAGTCACATTGCTTGCAAGGCTTATAGTGATGTGCATTACCGAGAGGGCCCAGAGATACCTCTCCGACAATCGAAGTGACAAATCCTAATCTCGAAATACTCCAACTCAACAAGTACCTTCAGAGACACCTGTAGAGCACCTCTATAATCACCCAGTTACGTTGTGACATTTGGTAACACACAAAGTGTTCCTCCGGTAAACGGGAGTTGCATAATCTCATAGTCATAGGAACATGTATAAGTCATGAAGAAAGCAATAGCAACATAATAAACGATCAAGTGCTAAGCTAACAGAATGGGTCAAGTCAACAACATCATTCTCCTAATGATGTGATCTCGTTAATCAAATGACAACTCATGTCCATGGCTAGGAAACTCAACCATATTCGATTAACAAGCTAGTCAAGTAGAGTGATACGTCTCCAACGTATCTATAATTTTTTATTGCTCCATGCTATATTATCTACTGTTTTGGACATTATTAGGATTTATTATCCACTTTTATATTATTTTTGGGACTAACCTATTAACCGGAGGCCCAGCCCAGAATTGTTGTTTTTTGCCTGTTTTAGGGTTTCGAAGAAAAGGAATATCAAACGGAGCCCAAACGGAATGAAACCTTCGGGAACGTGATTTTTAGGAAGATTATGATTCGGGAGACTTGGACCCTACGTCAAGAAAGAAAAGAGGAGGCCACGAGGTAGGGGGCGCGCCTGCCTACCCCAGGCGCGCCTGATACGTCTCCAATGTATCTATAATTTTTGATTGTTCCATGCTATATTATCTACTGTTTTGGGCTATATTGGGCTTTATTTTCCACTTTTATATTACTTCTGGGACTAACCTATTAACCAGAGGCCCAGCCCAGAATTGCTGTTTTTTGCCTATTTCAGCGTTTCGAAGAAACGGAATATCAAAAGGAGTCCAAACGGAATAAAACCTTCGGGAACGTGATTTTCTCACCGAACGTGATCCAGGAGACTTGGACCCTACTCCAAGGAACAAACGAGGCATTCACAAGGGTGGGGGCACCCCCCCTAGGGTGTGCCCCTTGCCTTGTGGGCCCCTCGGAGCTCCACCGACGTACTCCTTCCTCCTATATATACATGTGTATCCCCAAACGAACAGAACAGGAGCCAAAAATCTAATTCCACCGCCGCAATTCTGTATCCACGAGATCCCATCTTGGGGCCTATTCCGGAGCTCCACCGGAAGAGGGCCATCATCATGGAGGGGTTCTACATCATCATAGCCTCTCCGATGAAGTGTGAGTAGTTTACCTCAGACCTTCGGGTCCATAGTTAGTAGCTAGATGGCTTCTTCTCTCTCTTTGAATCTCAATATAAAGTTCTCCCCCTCTCTTGTGGAGATCTATTCGATGTAATCTTGTTTTTGCGGTGTGTTTGTTGAGACCGATGAATTGTGGGTTTATGATCAAGTTTATCTATGAATAATATTTGAATCTTCTCTGAATTCTTTTATGTATGATTGGTTATCTTTGCAAGTCTCTTCAAATTATCCTCTTGGTTTCGCCAACTAGATTGGTAGTTCTTGTCATGGGAGAAGTCCTTAGCTTTGGGTTCGATCTTGCGGTGTTCTTTCCTAGTGACAGAAGGGGCAGCAAGGCACGTATTGCATCATTGCCATCGAGGATAACAAGATGGGGTTTAATTCATATTGCATGAATTTATCTCTCTACATCATGTCATCTTGCTTAAGGCGTTACTCTGTTTTTAACTTAATACTCTAGATGCATGCTGGATAGCGGTCGATGAGTGGAGTAATAGTAGTAGATGCAGAATCGTTTCAATCTACTTGTCATGGACGTGATGCCTATATACATGATCATGCCTAGATATTCTCATAACTATGCTCAATTCTGTCAATTGCTCAACAGTAATTTGTTCACCCACCATAGAATACTTATGCTCTTGAGAGAAGCCACTAGTGAAACCTATGGCCCCCGGGTCTATTCTCATCATATCAATCTCCATCACTTTAATCTTGCTTTGCTTTTTTACTTTGCTTTTACTTTTCACTTTGCATCTTTACCAAAAATACCAAAAATATTATATCTATCAGATCTCACTCTCGTAAGTGACCGTGAAGGGATTGACAACCCCTAATCGCGTTGGTTGCGAGTAGCTATCGTTTTGTGTAGGTACGAGGGACTTGAGCGTGGCCTCCTACTGGATTGATACCTTGGTTCTCAAAAACTGAGGGAAATACTTACGCTACTCTACTGCATCATCCTTTCCTCTTCAGGGAAATCCAACGCAAGCTCAAGACATAGCAAGAAGAATTTCTGGCGCCGTTGCCAGGGAGTCTACGCAAAAAGTCAACATACCAAGTACCCATCACAATCCCTATCTCTCGCATTACATTATTTGCCATTTGCCTCTCGTTTTCCTCTCCCCACTTCACCCTTGCCGTTTTATTCGCTCTCTCTCTCTCTATCCTCCCTCTCTATTTTCTCTTTTGCCCGTTTGCCCTTGTTTGCTCGTGTGCTAGTTTGTTTGCTTGTTTGTCGCGATGGCTCAAGATACTACCAAATTGTGTGACTTCACCAATACCAATAATAATGATTTCCTTAGCACTCCGATTTCTCCTCTTGAAAATACCGAATCTTGTGAAATCAATGCTGCTTTGTTGAATCTTGTTATGAAAGATCAATTCGCCGGCCTTCCTAGTGAAGATGCCGCTACTCATCTGAATAACTTCGTTGATTTATGTGATATGCAAAAGAAAAGAGATGTTGATAATGATGTCATTATATTGAAGCTATTTCCTTTTTCACTTAGAGATCGTGCTAAAGCTTGGTTTTCGTCTTTGCCTAAAAATAGTATTGATTCCTGGAACAACTGCAAAGATGCTTTTATCTCTAAGTATTTCCCTCCCGCTAAGATCATCTCTCTTCGAAACGATATTATGAACTTTGAACAACTTGATCATGAACATGTTGCACAAGCTTGGGAGAGGATGAAATTAATGATACGTAATTGCCTTACTCATTGTTTGAATTTGTGGATGATTATACAAAAATTTTATGCCGGATTGAATTTTGTTTCTAGAAATCTTTTAGATTCGGCCGGGGGAGGCACTTTTATGGAAATCACTTTAGGAGATGCTACTAAACTCCTAGATAATATTATGGTTAATTATTCTCAATGGCATACTGAAAGAACTTCTAATAGAAAAGTGCATGCGATAGAAGAAATCAATGTGTTGAGTGGAAAGATGGATGCACTTATGAAATTATTTGGTACTAAGAGTGTTTCTTCTGATCTTAATGATATGCCTTTGTCTACTTTGATTGAGAATAACAATGAATCTATGGATGTGAATTTTGTTGGTAGGAATAATTTTGGTAACAACGCTTATAGAGGGAATTTTAATCCTAGGCCATATCCTAGTAATCCTTCTAATAATTATGGGAATTCCTACAACAACTCTTATGGAAATTATAATAAGATTCCCTCTGAATTCTATAATAGTGTTAAAGAGTTTATCAATTCACAAAAGAATTTTAATGCTTTGCTTGAAGAGAAATTTCTTAAAGTTCATGATTTGGCTAGGAACGTTGATAGAATTTCTCTTGAGGTTGATTCTTTAAAGCTTAGATCTATTCCTCCTAAGCATGATATCAATGAGTCTCTCAAAGCCATGAGAATTTCCATTGATGAGTGCAAGGAAAGAACCGCTAGGATGCGTGCCTCCAAAGATGCCTTTATTAAAGCGTGTTCTTACAATTCCTATGAAAATCAAGATGAAGATATAAAAGTTATTGATGTGTCTCCTAATAAATCTTTGTTTTGTAATATGAATCTTTATGAAACTGAATATGATCTTCCTTTACCTAGAAGGCGTTCTAAAAATTCGGAGTATTTAGATCTTTGTGATGAAATTGATGAAAGTGGGATTGAAAGAAATAAAAATCTAGATGTTGCTAAACCCACTATATTGGATTTCAAGGAATTTAATTATGAAAGTTGCTCTTTAATTGATTGTATTTCCTTGTTGCAATCCGTGCTAAATTCTCCACATGCTTATAGTCAAAATAAAGCCTTCACCGAACATATTGTTGATGCCTTGATACAATCTTATGAAGAAAAACTTGAGTTGAAAGTTTCTATCCCTAGAAAAATCTATGATGAGTGGGAACCAACTATTAAAATTAAAATTAAAGATCATGATTTTTATGCTTTGTGTGATTTGGGTGCTAGTGTCTCCACCATCCCCAAAACGTTGTGTGATTTGCTAGATTTCCGTAATTTTGATGATTGCTCTCTAAACTTGCATCTTGCGGATTCTACTATTAAGAAACCTATAGGAAGAATTAATGATGTTCTTATTGTTGCAAATAGGAATTATGTGCCCGTAGATTTCATTGTTCTTGATATAGATTGCAATCCTTCTTGCCCTATTATTCTTGGTAGACCTTTCCTTAGAACGGTTGGTGCGATTATTGATATGAAGGAAGGGAATATTAGATTTCAATTTCCATTAAAAAGGGCATGGAACACTTTCCAAGAAAGAAAATAAAATTTCCATATGAAACTATCATGAGAGCCACTTATGGATTGCCTACCAAAGATGGCAATACCTACATCTATCTTTGCTTGTTATGCCTAGCTAGGGGCGTTAAACGATAGAGCTTGTTGGGAGGAAACCCAATTTTATTTTTATTCCTTGATTTTTGCTCCTGTTTAGTAATAAATAAATTATTTAGCCTCTGTTTTGGTAGTGTTTTTTGTGTTTAATTAGTGTTTGTGCCAAGTAGTACCATTGGGAAGACTTGGGGAAAGTCTTGTTAAACTTGCTGTAAAAAAACAGAAACTTTAGCACTTACGAGAACTACTGTCATTTTTATTTGGAGAGCTCTATTTAGTTAATTATTTTTTCAGATGATTAAAGATAAATTCCTAACGTCCAGCAATTTATTTTAGAATTTTTGGGGTTCCAGATCTTGCGCTAGCTACAGATTACTACAGACTCTTCTGTTTTTGACAGATTCTGTTTTTCGTGTGTTGTTTGCTTATTTTGATGAATCTATGGTTAGTAAAATAGTTTATAACCCATAGAGAAGTTGGAATACAGTAGGTTTAACACCAATATAAATAAATAATGAGTTAATTACAGTACCTTGAAGTGGTCTTTTGTTTTCTTTCGCTAACGGAGCTCACGAGTTTTCTACTTTAAGTTTTGTGTTGTGAAGTTTTAAAGTTTTGGGTGAATTCTTGTGATGGATTATGGAACAAGGAGTGGCAAGAGCCTAAGCTTGGGGATGCCCATGGCACCCCCAAGATAATCCAAGTACACCAAAAAGTCAAAGCTTGGCGATGCCCCGAAAGGCATCCCCTCTTTCGTCCACTTCCATCGGTAATTTACTTGGAGCTATATTTTTATTCACCAACATGATATGTGTTTTGCTTGGAGCATCTTGTATTATTTGTGTCTTTTATTGTTAGTGTGCCACAATCATCCTTGCTGTACACACCTGTGACGCCCCCGATTCAATCGTACACTAATCATGCACGCAAATGTGTACGATCAAGATCAGGGACTCACGGGAGGATATCACAACACAACTCTAAAACATAAATAAGTCATACAAGCATCATAATACAAGCCAGGGGCCTCGAGGGCTCGAATACAAGTGCTCGATCATAGACGAGTCAGCGGAAGCAACAATATCTGAGTACAGACAAGTTAAACAAGTTTGCCTTAAGAAGGCTAGCACAAACTGGGATACAGATCGAAAGAGGCGCAGGCCTCCTGCCTGGGATCCTCCTAAACTACTCCCAGTCGTCATCAGCGGGCAGCACGTAGTAGTAGGCACCTCCAGTGTAGTAGGGGTCGTCGTCGACGGTGACGTCTGGCTCCTGGACTCCAGCTTCTGGTTGCGACAACCAGAAAGAAAGGAAAGGGGAAAAAGGGGGGAGAAAGCAACCGTGAGTACTCATCCAAAGTACTCGCAAGCAAGGAACTACACTACATATGCATGGGTATATGTGTAAGGAGACCATATCAGTGGACTGAACTGCAGAATGCCAGAATAAGAGGGGGATAGCTAATCCTGTCGACGACTACGCTTCTGGCAGCCTCCGTCTTGCAGCATGTAGAAGAGAGTAGATTGAAGTCCTCCAAGTAGCATCTCCAAGTAGCATATCCAGGTAGCAACTCCAGTAGCATCGCATAGCATAATCCTACCCGGCAATCCTCTCCTCGTCGCCCTGCGGAAAAGCGATCACCGGGTTGTCTGTGGAACTTGGAAGGGTGTGTTTTATTAAGTATCCGGTTCTAGTTGTCATAAGGTCAAGGTACAACTCCAAGTCATCCTGTTACCGAAGATCACGACTATTCGAATAGATTAACTTCCCTGCAGGGGTGCACCACATAACCCAACACGCTTGATCCCATTTGGCCGGACACACTTTCCTGGGTCATGCCCGACCGCGGAAGATCAACACGTCGCAGCCCCACCTAGACAAAACAGAGAGGCCAGCACGCCGGTCTAAACCTAAGCGCACAGGGGTCTGGGCCCATCGCCCATAGCACACCTGCACGTTGCGTGGGCGGCCGGAAGCAGAACTAGCCCCCTTAATACAAGAGCAGGCTTACGTTCCAATCTGGCGCGCGCCGCTCCGTCGCTGACGTCTGAAGTGCTTCGGCTGATACCACGACATCGGGATACCCATAACTACTCCCACGTAGATGGTTAGTGCGTATAGGCTCGTAGCCAACTCAGATCAAATACCAAGATCTCGTTAAGCGTGTTAAATATCCGCGAACGCCGAACAGGGCCAGGCCCACCTGTCTCCTAGGTGGTCTCAACCTGCCCTGTCGCTCCGCCACAAAGTAACAGTCGGGGGCCGTCGGGAACTCAGGCCCACCACTACCTGGATGGAGCCACCTGCCCCTTCAGCCCCCATCTCCAAACAGTATCACCAGTAATGTAACAGTGTAAAGTATATAGTATATGGCCGTGATCACCTCCCGAAGTGATCACAGCCCAGTTGTATAGCATGGCAGACAGACAAGAGTGTAGGGTCACTGATGGAACACTAGCATCCTATACTAAGCATTTAGGATTGCGGGTAAGGTATCAATGACTGTAGCAGCAATGACAGGCTATGCAACAGAATAGGATTAACGGAAAGCAGTAACATGCTACACTACTCTAATGCAAGCAGTATAGAGAAGAGTAGGCGATATCTGGTGATCAAAGGGGGGGCTTGCCTGGTTGCTCTGGCAAGAGAGAGAGGGATCGTCGGTGATGTAGTCGACCACAGGGGCATCAGCATCGTCACGGGGTCTACCGGAGAGAAGAGGGGGGAGAAACAGTAAATACATAGCAATCAAGTGCATAACAGGACAACAAGCAGAGCTAGACGTGTTCTAACGCGGTAGTAGGTGATACCGACGAAGGGGGAAAGCATCCGGGAAAGTGTTCCCGGTGTTTCGTGTTTTCGGACAGATGAACCAGAGGGGGAAAGTTGCGTGTTTGATATGTTAGGGGTGTGTGGTGGACGAACGGGCTGCGCATCCGGAATCGTCTCGTCGTTCTGAGCAACTTTCATGTTGAAAATATTTTAATCCGAGTTACGGATTAAAAGATATGATTTTCTAAAGATTTTATTAATTTCTGGAATTTAATTAATTAATTAATTAATTCGAAAAATGAATTTATGACGTCAGCATGATGTCATGCTGACGTCAGCAGTCAACAGGGTTGAGTTGGTCAACCTGACAGCTGGGTCCCGTTCGTTAGTGACTGTTAACTAATTATCTTAGTTAAGTTTAATTCACAGTAGTTAATTAGGTTAATTAGTCATTAGGTTTAATTAATCAGGATTAATTAAATTAATTATTTACTTAACTAATTAATTATTTAATTAATTTTATTCATTATTATTTTTATTAATTATATTTATCTAAATTCCTTTTTCCTTTTTCTTTTTTTTAAACGTTCTGGGGGGTGTGGCCCCCATGTCATAGGCAGGGGCCGGTCCAGTCAGCCTGGCTGACCGAGTCAACAGACCGGCCGGGCCCCTAGGGCCCACGGTTCAGTGACCCAGGGGGTGGCCCCGTGTCGGCCACGTCGGCAGCCGGCATTGGGGGCTCCGGTGGGCGTCCGCGGCGGAGGGGGCGCCGGACTTCGCCGGAATCGTCGCCCGGCGGCCAAAAGGGGCCGCGGGTGGGTGCGTTCGAATGGGGAGAGGACGCCGCGTCCATTGGTGGCAAGGCCACGGCCGGACTCGGCCGGAAACGGCGCCGGCGAGCGGCGGAGGCGGCGGGGTGGTTCGGGTCTTCGTCGACAGCGCGCTACGGGGGCCGAGGGGGGGTCGCGCGGCGCGCTGAGCACCACGGGCTCGGCCCCGTGACCATTTGGTCACCGGGGGG
>NC_041380.1:45638535-45645980 GCF_002162155.2 Triticum dicoccoides | reverse complement strand
GGCGGAGCCGATCCAGATCGGCGCGGGGAGGGAGGAGGAGGGGATCGGGGGGGCGAATGGGTGCGGCTAGGGTTTGCCGACCGGGGGAGGGGGGGATAAGGGAGTGAGGGGTGGGCCGGGCCAGGGGGGCTGGCCGACTGGGCCAGGTGGGCTTGGCCCAGTTGGGCCAGTGGGGTTTCCTTCCTTTTTTTTGTATTGTTTTCTGTTTTCTTTCTATTTATTTTCTTTTCTGTTTTTATTTATTTATAAACACTTAGGCATATTATAAAATTGTGAACCTTACACCATAATTATCTTTGTAATATTTGGCAACCACCGAACATTTTTGTTTTAATTTTTGAAAACTTTTATTGTTTTCTTTTATTTAAATTTTGAATTTGTTTCGGTTCTGAACTATCGAGAGTTTATCACAGTAACCGTGGTGACGTGGCATCATTAGCGGGGAATCACTGTAGCTTAATTATCCGGGCGTCACAATTCTCCTCCACTACAAGAAATCTCGTCCCGAGATTTAGGATCGGTTATAAGGGGGAAGGGGTCTGGTTACGAAATTCTAACGATTCTTCTCGATCATAGTAGCTCTTCTCGAAGAGGTCGACCCATTACATTGATGTCTTCAGTCCTCTCCTTCAGGTCATCATGATGAAGTTTGTCGTCCTTTCTTCGGGGTTCCATCGTACTTACGAAAGATTAAAGGGTGGGTATTCCGAGAGAATGGACCTCTGCAGGTTTGACTATCTGGTCGATAACATCGGGGAGGGTGGCGGAAGTAACTCTCGAATTGAAACTTTAGAAAATATCAAGAGCAGAGTAAGGAGGTATCCTGGGAAGTTTCGAGCGGGCAGGCAATCGTTCGATGTCTGATATGTGGCGTGAAAGGGGTTCGAAGCCACGAGAATAAGTATTTGTCTGATACCAGATTGAAGGTGGCTCATGAATTACATACGAGGCCACGCGCGAGGAACAACCTTGGGTACAGGGGGTACAGGAGAGTCAGGTTTCGATCCTGTGGAACTGTGGGTTATGGGCCCACCATGTGGATTAAAAGTAGGAAGGACAGTGACATCTTGCACGATCATGTAAGCAAGGCATGCCAGAGGATAGTCTGTCGGTTATGTCGGCAACAACATCGGTACCAAGGGCGAGGGACGAAGAGAACCATTTTCCTGCTCGTTGAACGAGGCGGGCCAATAGGCAAGGTTCTCGTCCATCGGTGGCTACCGAAATGTCATCAACAATAGTAACAGGGTCTTACTGACACGGTCGTACACCAAGGTGTTTACATAAGCAGAAGAATATTACTGCTTAGATCATATAAACCTCAAGAAAGGTTACACCAAACAATGGAAAGGACATATGATTATCAGATTAATCAGGCGATGGAAAGGAAAAATGTGTCTTAGTCACATAATTCAGGGATATATCCTTCCCAAGGATAAGCAGAGCATGGTATCCGTGGCAGGATATCATGTAGAAAACCCTTTAGGTAAGGGGAGAGAAATTTCATGACACTACCCATACAAAGGTGTTTGGATAATTGATAATGAAAATTTAGCATTTGCTTTAAATGTTCTTGTTGAAAATCGGAGTATCACAGACATGCTTCGAGATAGCATTGACATGGTCTTCAAGCAAAGGTCGGACTTGGATATACAAAGGATTCACCAGGAACAACTTATGGAATAAGCATTACAATTTCCTTATGGAAGAATGGAAAACCTTGCTGGAAAGGAAACTTTAACACTAGGTCCTCCGACCAGGTGTGCTAGGCATGACATCACCTTACCGATATATAAGGACCAATGTTATAACTCTTGGGAAAAATGTTCCAACCATCATATCTGATCGAGATTCAGATCCGATCGGTGTTAGGATACCTCAGACTCAGGATGCCTGAAAAAGGTGCAAAATAAATTGACGAGATGACCTTGTAAGATTCTCGGGAAATGCACTACGGGAATGAGTATCGACACAAGAGTTCATCATTTAAACCAAAGAGAGGTTGACGGGGTAGATGATGGAGTCAGCGACAATCCTCGAGATTTCCAAAAAGGTGGACTTCCACAACTATGTGAACAAGGAGATAACATTTGTCAGATCAAATGATATAATGATGTATGCTCGAGGAAAACATACACAATTAACATTGGTTGAAAGGTGCGCCCGAAATATGGGCTGGGTAGCACGATCAATGTTAGAATGGTGATTCGATAACCAATGGTCTAAGAATGAAATATCGACCATTAACTTCAAAGCAATAGGGCTGCTAGAAGTTTTGAATTCACGCATCATAGTTCATTTGTCGGTTTTCCGGTTAGAAACAACACGAGGACCAAGAGATGAATGTAGATGGCGGGATGTATAACTTGTAGCAAGAATTATTAAGAGGTGGTGATATTCCCACAACATTCTTGATATATAAGATGGTATTACTTCAAGGTAGGACATAAGACAAGCTGGGTAGCCAGGAACTCAAGGTACAGCCACAACACAAACAAGTTTGTGTTGGTAAGAAGGCAAGGAAATAGTCGATGACAACACAATTTACCAAGGGACAAGGATGGTATTTCCCATGAAGAATTCAATAGATATCTTCGAAGAGCATCAAAATGTTGATGTTGATCATGACACATTTGTCAAGAGAATTCATGAAGATGTAATCAATCAGCGACGACATCAAGTCAAAGGAATGATGAAGCAAGAGGTTATTGGAACCACAGTTACGACACGAACTCGAACTCAAGCTTGTTGTTTAAGGCGAAATGATATGACGATGAGGATCGACGTAAGGTTAGTTCATCGTCGAAAATTGTGCTCCGAGAAGAAGGGCCGGGTAGCACAGTTAAAATCATCACGATAAAGATATAGCCAAACAGGCTAGGAATGATGGGAAGGAATATTAAACTCATAAGCAACGAAAATTACTTAGGGTTATCGAACCGAAATGTGGAATCGGTGTTCTCGATTGACGACAACCCAGAACCCAAGAAAATTGGAATCAGTGAGAATTAATAGTTGATGAAGAACCCATAATAAGTTATGCAGTTCCATGATATTCTTGAGATACCAGAGCTTAATACTCAACAGTAGAGCAAAGTAAAGGTTGGACAGGTGCAATGATCTGCAGAACACAAGTACTTCAACTTGTCCAAGAAACGGTATTAAAAAGGATAACATGGCCGGAACCACGATTGCAAAAGGCCGAATCCCAGATCTAAGAACTTATACCAAAGAGGGTTTAAGAGGAGCACCCATGATAAGATTAGCATCGTGTCCATGGGCATGAACGCAAGGTTCAAGGTCGACTCCCACTTCTCCAATACACAACTCCTCATTTAGTACTCTAAGTTAAGAATGTTTAGAGTTTGAAAGTTTAACTTGCGGAATACCGGAACGTTATGACCCATGAAAACTCTTGGGTTCACACAAATTAAGGAAGGTATACGTTCAACCCATCGGGGCATCTTAGGCACGTATACCATCAACTTCAGGGGTAATTAACTCAAGCTCGGAGGTAGAGCATTGTTCAAAAGCAGATGATACAATTTACCAAGGCATTATATACCCATGGAAAGGCTCTCAAGGTTATTCAATATGAAGGACACTGTCGGATAAAATCCAACAAAGGAACCGATGGTCCTCAAGGGATCTGAGGTGAGCACCGGTACTCAACCAGAGGAAGAAGAATGCACGGGCATCATAATATAGAACATCGGAATGATTCGATGCTTAGATAATAAAGGAATTTCGATTTCCAAAACAAAGGATCAGAAGTAGTCGCTCTGATCAAGGATGGATAAGTTGGATATACCAGAGGCACAATTGACGACAAATAGTTTGGTCGAGAACCAGCTCATGTTCAAAAATAATGTCTGAGCCGGAAGGATAATTTAGAAGGGTTGATAGATGATTGTGTGCATTCGCACACATGCTGAATCAATAGGATCAAAATGACGATGCCTAAGGATACTAACGAATATTGCCAGACATATGGAAAGCATCCATAATGCAAGCAGACAAGTATTGCAGAGCAATAAGCTATTAAGGATTTTTGGAGGATCAAATAGTATTTCGAAGACCATTGTGAAACACATGAACAACTGGGGGATGAGCGGATACTTGATAAGTGCGAGAATTATCCATAGGGGTATTCAGGTGACAAGGAACAGCAAGGCGATAAGCTCAAAGGATTATCGAGACAACGACGAGTGTTTCGAGGTATCTGGTAATAACAAGACCAACTGGGGATGAATGTAAGAATAACAACTGCAAGTAGTTATCCATAAGGGTTGACGGTGGAAGGGGAATTGCAAATGCGATGAACATAAGTTCTCGGGTTAACAACGGCGAGTATCTTCAGGGTCTTCACGTGCCGCAGACGATCATCATTAATAAGGGGCTCTCCGGGTGAAAGTGATAACGAGATGCTAATGTTAGATTTAGCAAAAATCATTTAACCCGAATAGAAGAGAAATAAGAGTCCCAGAGTATAGGTCGAGGAATAAAAGATCCTACTACCACGCGATGGCGACGTGGGCCCATGGGCCACACAGCCATGATAGTAAAAGTTTTTCAACGACTAGACTCGACTTCGGCCAAGGAGTTTGAGAAGGGGGATTCCTACAGGCAGTCGGCTCTGATACCAACTTGTGACGCCCCCGATTCAATCGTACACTAATCATGCACGCAAATGTGTACGATCAAGATCAGGGACTCACGGGAGGATATCACAACACAACTCTAAAACATAAATAAGTCATACAAGCATCATAATACAAGCCAGGGGCCTCGAGGGCTCGAATACAAGTGCTCGATCATAGATGAGTCAGCGGAAGCAACAATATCTGAGTACAGACAAGTTAAACAAGTTGGCCTTAAGAAGGCTAGCACAAACTGGGATACAGATCGAAAGAGGCGCAGGCCTCCTGCCTGGGATCCTCCTAAACTACTCCCGGTCGTCATCAGCGGGCAGCACGTAGTAGTAGGCACCTCCAGTGTAGTAGGGGTCGTCGTCGACGGTGACGTCTGGCTCCTGGACTCCAGCTTCTGGTTGCGACAACCAGAAAGAAAGGAAAGGGGAAAAAGGGGGGAGAAAGCAACCGTGAGTACTCATCCAAAGTACTCGCAAGCAAGGAACTACACTACATATGCATGGGTATATGTGTAAGGAGACCATATCAGTGGACTGAACTGCAGAATGCCAGAATAAGAGGGGGATAGCTAATCCTGTCGAAGACTACGCTTCTGGCAGCCTCCGTCTTGCAGCATGTAGAAGAGAGTAGATTGAAGTCCTCCAAGTAGCATCTCCAAGTAGCATATCCAGGTAGCAACTCCAGTAGCATCGCATAGCATAATCCTACCCGGCAATCCTCTCCTCGTCGCCCTGCGGAAAAGCGATCACCGGGTTGTCTGTGGAACTTGGAAGGGTGTGTTTTATTAAGTATCCGGTTCTAGTTGTCATAAGGTCAAGGTACAACTCCAAGTCGTCCTGTTACCGAAGATCACGGCTATTCGAATAGATTAACTTCCCTGCAGGGGTGCACCACATAACCCAACACGCTTGATCCCATTTGGCCGGACACACTTTCCTGGGTCATGCCCGACCGCGGAAGATCAACACGTCGCAGCCCCACCTAGACAAAACAGAGAGGCCAGCACGCCGGTCTAAACCTAAGCGCATAGGGGTCTGGGCCCATCGCCCATAGCACACCTGCATGTTGCGTGGGCGGCCGGAAGCAGAACTAGCCCCCTTAATACAAGAGCAGGCTTACGTTCCAATCTGGCGCGCGCCGCTCCGTCGCTGACGTCTGAAGTGCTTCGGCTGATACCACGACGTCGGGATACCCATAACTACTCCCGCGTAGATGGTTAGTGCGTATAGGCTCGTAGCCAACTCAGATCAAATACCAAGATCTCGTTAAGCGTGTTAAATATCCGCGAACGCCGAACAGGGCCAGGCCCACCTGTCTCCTAGGTGGTCTCAACCTGCCCTGTTGCTCCGCCACAAAGTAACAGTCGGGGGCCGTCGGGAACTCAGGCCCACCACTACCTGGATGGAGCCACCTGCCCCTTCAGCCCCCATCTCCAAACAGTATCACCAGTAATGTAATAGTGTAAAGTATATAGTATATGCCCGTGATCACCTCCCGAAGTGATCACAGCCCAGTAGTATAGCATGGCAGACAGACAAGAGTGTAGGGTCACTGATGGAACACTAGCATCCTATACTAAGCATTTAGGATTGCGGGTAAGGTATCAATGACTGTAGCAGCAATGACAGGCTATGCAACAGAATAGGATTAACGGAAAGCAGTAACATGCTACACTACTCTAATGCAAGCAGTATAGAGAAGAGTAGGCGATATCTGGTGATCAAAGGGGGGGCTTGCCTGGTTGCTCTGGCAAGAGAGAGAGGGATCGTCGGTGATGTAGTCGACCACAGGGGCATCAGCATCGTCACGGGGTCTACCGGAGAGAAGAGGGGGGAGAAACAGTAAATACATAGCAATCAAGTGCATAACAGGACAACAAGCAGAGCTAGACGTGTTCTAACGCGGTAGTAGGTGATACCGACGAAGGGGGAAAGCATCCGGGAAAGTGTTCCCGGTGTTTCGTGTTTTCGGACAGATGAACCGGAGGGGGAAAGTTGCGTGTTTGATATGTTAGGGGTGTGTGGTGGACGAACGGGCTGCGTATCCGGAATCGTCTCGTCGTTCTGAGCAACTTTCATGTTGAAAATATTTTAATCCGAGTTACGGATTAAAAGATATGATTTTCTAAAGATTTTATTAATTTCTGGAATTTAATTAATTAATTAATTAATTCGAAAAATGAATTTATGACGTCAGCATGATGTCATGCTGACGTCAGCAGTCAACAGGGTTGACTTGGTCAACCTGACAGGTGGGTCCCGTTCGTTAGTGACTGTTAACTAATTATCTTAGTTAAGTTTAATTAATAGTAGTTAATTAGGTTAATTAGTCATTAGGTTTAATTAATCAGGATTAATTAAATTAATTATTTACTTAACTAATTAATTATTTAATTAATTTTATTCATTATTATTTTTATTAATTATATTTATCTAAATTCCTTTTTCCTTTTTCTTTTTTTTAAACGTTCTGGGGGGTGTGGCCCCCATGTCATAGGCAGGGGCCGGTCCAGTCAGCCTGGCTGACCGAGTCAATAGACCGGCCGGGCCCCTAGGGCCCACGGTTCAGTGACCCAGGGGGTGGCCCCGTGTCGGCCACGTCGGCAGCCGGCATTGGGGGCTCCGGTGGGCCTCTGCGGCGGAGGGGGCGCCGGACTTCGCCGGAATCGTCGCCCGGCGGCCAAAAGGGGCCGCGGGTGGGTGCGTTCGAATGGGGAGAGGACGCCGCGTCCATTGGTGGCAAGGCCACGGCCGGACTCAGCCGGAAACGGCGCCGGCGAGCGGCGGAGGCGGC
>NC_041380.1:45610501-45637320 GCF_002162155.2 Triticum dicoccoides | reverse complement strand
TCGGGGGCGACGGGATCGGGCGGAGCCGATCTAGATCGGCGCGGGGAGGGAGGAGGAGGGGATCGGGGGGGCGAATGGGTGCGGCTAGGGTTTGCCGACCGGGGGAGGGAGGGGATAAGGGAGTGAGGGGTGGGCCGGGCCAGGGGGGCTGGCCGACTGGGCCAGGTGGGCTTGGCCCAGTTGGGCCAGTGGGGTTTCCTTCCTTTTTTTTGTATTGTTTTCTGTTTTCCTTTTATTTATTTTCTTTTCTGTTTTTATTTATTTATAAACACTTAGGCATATTATAAAATTGTGAACCTTACACCATAATTATCTTTGTAATATTTGGCAACCACCGAACATTTTTGTTTTAAATTTTGAAAACTTTTATTGTTTTCTTTTATTTAAATTTTGAATTTGTTTCGGTTCTGAACTATCAAGAGTTTATCACAGTAACCGTGGTGACGTGGCATCATTAGCGGGGAATCACTGTAGCTTAATTATCCGGGCGTCACAACACCTTTTGAGATATCCATACATGAATTAGAATTTGATAGAATACTCTATGTGCTTCACTTATATCTTTTGAGCTAAGTAGTTTTGCTCTATGTGCTTCACTTATATCTTTTGAGCTATGTAAGTTTGCTCTATGTGCTTCACTTAGATTTTTTAGAGCACGATGGTGGATTTGTTTTAAAGAAACTATTGATCTCTCATGCTTCACTTAAATTATTTTGAGAGTCTTAATAGCATGGTAATTTGCTTAATAATAACATGCTTGGTATTCAAGATTTGTGAAACTTTCTTTTGAGTGTGTTGAATACTAAGAAAAGTTGGATGCTTGATAATTGTTTTGAGATGTGGAGGTAGTAGTATCAAACTCATGCTAGTAGAGTAATTGTGAATTTGAGAAGTGCTTGAGTTAAAGTTTGCAAGTCCTGTAGCATGCACGTATGGTAGACGTTATGCAACAAATTTGAAACATGAGGTGTTATTTGATTGTCCTCCTTATGAGTGGCAGTCGGGGACGAGCGATGGTCTTTTCCTACCAATATATCCCCCTAGGAGCATGCGCGTAATACTTTGGTTTTTAATGGCTTGTAGATTTTTGCAATAAGTATATGAGTTCTTTATGATTAATGTTGAGTCCATGGATTATACGCACTCTCACCCTTCCATCCTTGCTAGCCTCTTCGGTACCGTGCATTGCCCTTTCTCACATCGAGAATTGGTGCAAACTTCGCTGGTGCATCCAAACCCCGTGATATGATATGCTCTGTCACACATAAAGCTCCTTATATCTTCCTCAAAACAGCCACCATACCTACCTATTATGGCATTTCCATAGCCATTCCGAGATATATTGCCATGCAACTTTCCATCATTCCGTTCATCATGACACATTCATCATTGTCATATTGCTTAACATGATCATGTAGTTGACATTGTATTTGTGGCAAAGCCACCGTTCATAATTGTCATACTTGTCACTCTTGATTCATTGCATCCCGGTAATACCGCCGGAGGCATTCATATAGAGTCATACTTTATTCTAGTATCGAGTTGTAATCATTGAGTTGTAAATAAATAGAAGTGTGTTGATCATCATTAATAGAGCATTGTCCCAAAAAAAGAGAAAGGCCAAATAAAAAAAGGAAAGGCCAAATAAAAAAAGAGAAAGGCCAATAAAAAAAGAAGGCCCAAAAAAAGAAAATAAATAAAAAGGGGCAATGCTACTATTCCTTTTTTTCACACTTGTGCTTCAAAATAGCACCATGTTCTTCATATAGAGTGTCTCTTGAGTTATCACTTTCATATACTAGTGGGAATTTTCATTATAGAACTTGGCTTGTTATTCCAACAATGGGCCTCCTCAAGTGCCTAGGTCTTCATGAGCAAGCAAGTTGGATGCACACCCACTTAGTTTTCTTTTGTTGAGCTTTCATACATTTATAGCTCTAGTGCATCCGTTGCATGGCAATCCCTACTCCTTGCATTAACATCAATCGATGAGCATCTCCATAGCCCATTGAATATCCTCGTTGATGTGAGACTTTCTCCTTTTTTGTCTTCTCCACATAACCCCCGTCATTATTCTATTCCACCTATAGTGCTATATCCATGGCTCACGCTCATGTATTGCGTGAAAGTTTATGAGTTTGAAATTATTAAGGTATGAAACAATTGCTTGGCTTTTCATCGGGGTTGTGCATGATGAGAGCATTCTTGTGTGACGAAAATGGAGCATGACTAAACTATATGATTTTGTAGGGATGAAATTTCTTTGGCCATGTTACTTTAAGAAAACATAATTGCTTTGTTGGTTTGCTTGAAGTATTATTATTTTTATGTCAATATGAACATTTGTCTTGAATCTCCCTAATCTGAATATTCATACTACAATTAAGAAGATTTGCATTGAAATTATGCCAAGGAGCACTTCGCATCAAAAATTCTCTTTTTATCATTTACCTACTCGAGGACGAGCAGGAATTAAGCTAGGGGATGCCTGATACGTCTCCAACGTATCTATAATTTTTGATTGCTCCATGCTATATTATCTACTGTTTTGGACTATATTGGGCTTTATCTTCCACTTTTATATTACTTTTGGCACTAACCTATTAACCGGAGGCCCAGCCCAGAATTGTTGTTTTTTTGCCTATTTCAGTGTTTCGAAGAAACGGAATATCAAACGGAGTCCAAACAGAATAAAACCTTCGGGAACATGATTTTCTCACTGAACGTGATCCAAGAGACTTGGACCCTGCTCCAAGGAACAATCGAGGCGGTCACGAGGGTGGGGGGCGCCCCCCCTAGGGCGCGCCCCTGCCTTGTGGGCCCCTCGGAGCTCCACCGACGCACTCCTTCCTCCTATATATACCTACGTATCCCCAAACGAACAGAACATGAGCCAAAAACATAATTCCACCACCGCAACTTTCTGTATCCACAAGATCCCATCTTGGGGCCTGTTCCGGAGCTCCACCAGAAGAGGGCCATCATCACAGAGGGCTTCTACATCATCATAGCCTCTCCTATGAAGTGTGAGTAGTTTACCTCAGACCTTCGGGTCCATAGTTAGTAGCTAGATGGCTTCTTCTCTCTCTTTGAATCTCAATACAAAGTTCTCCCCCTCTCTTGTGGAGATCTATTCATTGTAATCTTCTTTTTGTGGTGTCTTTGTTGAGACCGATGAATTGTGGATTTATGATCAAGTTTCTGTATGAATAATATTTGAATCTTCTCTGAGTTCTTTTATCTATGATTGGTTATCTTTGCAAGTCTCTTCGAATTATCCGTTTGGTTTGGCCAACTAGATTGGTAGTTCTTGCCATGGGAGAAGTGCTTAGCTTTGGGTTCGATCTTGCGGTGTCCTTTCCCAATGACAGAAGGGGCATCAAGGCACGTATTGCATCGTTGCCATCAAGGATAACAAGATGGGGTTTATTTCATATTGCATGAATTTATCTCTCTACATCATGTCATCTTGCTTAAGGCGTTACTCTGTTTTTAACTTAATACTCTAGATGCATGTTGGATACCGGTCGATGAGTGGAGTAATAGTAGTAGGTGCAGAATCGTTTCGATCTACTTGTCACGGACGTGATGCCTATATACATGATCATGCCTAGATATTCTCATAACTATGCTCAATTCTGTCAATTGCTCAACAGTAATTTGTTCACCCACCGTAGAATACTTATGCTCTTGAGAGAAGCCACTAGTGAAACCTATGGCCCCCGGGTCTATTCTCATCATATCAATCTCCATCACTTTAATCTTGCTTTACTTTTTACTTTGCTTTTACTTTTCACTTTGCATCTTTATACCAAAAATACCAAAAATATTATATCTATCAGATCTCACTCTCATAAGTGACCGTGAAGGGATTGACAACCCCTAATCGTGTTGGTTGCGAGTAGCTATCATTTTGTGCAGGTACGAGGGACTTGAGCATGGCCTCCTATTGGATTGATACCTTGGTTCTCAAAAACTGAAGGAAATACTTACGCTACTCTGCTGCATCATCCTTTCCTCTTCGGGGGAATCCAACACAAGCTCAAGACGTAGCAGCACCCTCCACCCTCGTGGGCCCCCTGCTGCTCCACCGACGTACTCCTTCCTCCTATATATACCTACGTACCCCCAAACGATCAGATACGGAGCCAAAAACCTAATTCCACCACTGCAACTTTCTGTATCCACGAGATCCCATGTTGGGGCCTGTTCCGGTGCTCCGCCAGAGGGGGCATCGATCATGGAGGGCTTCTACATCAACACCATAGCCCCTTCGATGAAGTGTGAGTAGTTTTCCTCAGACCTATGGGTCCATAGTTAGTAGCTAGATGTCTTCTTCTCTCTTTTTGGATTTCAATACAATGTTCTCCCCCTCTCTTGTGGAGAACTATTCGATGTAATCTTCTTTTTGCGGTGTGTTTGTTGAGACCGATGAATTGTGGGTTTATAATCAAGTCTATCTATGAATAATATTTGAATCTTCTCTGAATTCTTTTATGTATGATTGGTTATCTTTGCAAGTCTCTTTGAATTATCAGTTTGGTTTGGCCTACTAGATTGATCTTTCTTGCAATGGGAGAAGTGCTTAGCTTTGGGTTCAATCTTGCGGTGCCCTTTCCCAATGACAGTAGGGGCAACAAGGCATGTATTGTATTGTTGCCATCAAGGATAACAAGATGGGGTTTTCTTCATATTGCATGAGTCTATCCCTCTACATCATGTCATCTTGCTTAAGGCGTTACTCTATTTTGTAACTTAATACTCTAGAGATGCATGCTGGATAGCGGTCGATGAGTGGAGTAATAGTAGTAGATGCAGGCAGGAGTCGGTCTTCTTGTCTCGGACGTGATGCCCATATACATGATCATACCTAGATATTCTCATAACTATGCTCAATTCTGTCAATTGCTCAACAGTAATTTGTTCACCCACCGTAGAATACTTATGCTCTCGAGAGAAGCCACTAGTGAAATCTATGGCCCCCGGGTCTATCTTCATCATATTAATATCCTACTACTTAGTTATTTCCTTTGTTATTAACTCTGCCTTTATTTTACTTTGCATCTTTATCATAAAAATACCAAAAATATTATCTTATCATATCTATCAGATCTCGCTCTCGTAAGTGGCCTTATAGGGATTGACAACCCCTATTTGCGTTGGTTGCGAGGATTTATTTGTTTTGTGCAGGTACGAGGGACTCGCGCGTAGCCTCCTACTGGATTGATACCTTGGTTCTCAAAAACTGAGGAAAATACTTATGCTACTTTGCTGCATCATCCCTTCCTCTTCAGGGAAAACCAACGCAGTGCTCAAGAGGTAGCAAGAAGGATTTCTGGCGCCGTTGCCGGGGAGGTCTACGCAAAAGTCAACATACCAAGTACCCATCACATACCCTTATCTCACGCATTACATTATTTTCCATTTGCCTCTCGTTTTCCTCTCCCCCCACTTCACCCTTGCTGTTTTATTCGCCCTCTCTCTCTATCCTCCCTCTCTCTCTATTTGCCTCTTTCTGCCCGCTTGCTTTTTGTTTTCTTGTGTGTTAGTTTGCTTTGTTTTCACGATGGCTCAAGATAATACTAAATTGTGTGACTTCACCAATACCAACAACAATGATTTTATTAGCACACCGATTGCTCCTCTGCTGAATCTTGTGAAATTAATACTGCTTTGCTGAATCTTGTGATGAAAGATCCGTTTTCCGGCCTTCCTAGTGAAGATGCCGCTACCCATCTAAATAGCTTCATTGATTTGTGTGACATGCAAATGAAGAAAGATGTGGATAATGATATTTTTAAACTGAAGCTATTTCCTTTTTCGCTTAGAGATCATGCTAAAGTTTGGTTTTCGGCTTTGCCTAAAAATAGTATTGATTCTTGGAACAAGTGCAAAGATGCTTTTATCTCTAAGTATTTTCCTCCCGTTAAGATCATCTCTCTTAGAAACGACATTATGAATTTTAAGCAACTTGATCATGAACGTGTTGCACAAGCTTGGGAGAGAATGGAACTAATGATACGTAATTGCCCTACTCATGGTTTAAATTTGTGGATGATTGTTCAAAAAAATTATGCCGGATTGAATTTTGATTCTAGAAATCTTTTAGATTCGGCCGCGGGAGGCACTTTTATGGAAATCACTTTAGGAGAAGCTACTAAACTCCTAGATAATATTATGGTTAATTATTCTCAATGGCATACTGAAAGATCTACTAATAAAAAGGTGCATGCGATAGAAGAAATTAATGTTTTTGAGTGGAAAGATGGATGAACTTATGAAACTATTTGCTAATAAGAGTGTTTCTTCTGATCCTAATGATATTCCCTTGTCTACTTTGATTTAGAATAATAATGAATATATGGATGTGAATTTTGTTGGTAGGAACAATTTTGGTAACAACGCGTATAGAGGAAATTTCAACCCTAGGCCTTATCCTAGTAATCCCTCTAATAATTATGGTAATTCCTACAACAACTCTTATGGAAATTACAATAATA
Organism: Triticum dicoccoides; assembly: GCF_002162155.2. Classification (NCBI taxonomy): domain Eukaryota; kingdom Viridiplantae; phylum Streptophyta; class Magnoliopsida; order Poales; family Poaceae; genus Triticum; species Triticum dicoccoides. Next base: position 45,630,820 of record NC_041380.1, on the reverse strand, counting down.
TGCCCTCTGATTTTGAATCTAATATTAAAGAATTTATTACTTCGCAAAAGAATTTTAATGCTATGATTGAAGAAAAATTGCTTAAGATTGATGATTTGGCTAGGAACATTGATAGACTTTCTCTTGATGTTGATTCTTTGAAACTTAGATCTATTCCACCAAAATATGATATCAATGAGTCTCTCAAAGCCATGAGAATTTCCATTGATGAGTGCAAAGAAAGAACCGCTAGGATGCGTGCTAAGAAAGATGCCTTTATAAGAGCGTGTTCTTCTAGTTCCTATGAAAATAAAGATAAAGATCTAAAAGTTATTGATGTGTCCCCTATTAAATCTTTGTTTTGCAATATTAATCTTGATAATGATGGGACTGAATATGATCCACCTTTACCTAGAAGGCGTTCCAAGAATTCGGAATTTGTTGATCTTGATGCTAAATTTGATAAAAGTGGGATTGAAGAAATTAAAACCCTAGATGTTGCTAAACCCACTATTATGGATTTCAAGGAATTTAACTATGAAAATTTCTCTTTGATTGATTGTATTTCCTTGTTGCAATCCGTTCTAAATTCCCTTCACGCTTATAGTCAAAATAAAGCGTTTACTAAACATATCGTTGATGCCTTGATGCAATCTTATGAAGAAAAACTTGAATTGGAAGTTCTATCCCTAGAAAACTTTATGATGAGTGGGAACCAACTTTTAAAATTAAAGATCATCAATGATATGCTTTATGCGATTTGGGTGCTAGTGTTTCCACGATTCCAAAAACTTTGTGTGATTTGTTAGGTTTCCGTGATTTTGATGATTGCTCTCTAAACTTGCACCTTGCGGATTCCACTATTAAGAAACCTATGGGAAGAATTAATGATGTTCTTATTGTTGCAAATAGGAATTATATGCCCATATATTTTATTGTTCTTGACATAGATTGCAATCCTTCATGTCCTATTATTCTTGGTAGACCTTTCCTTAGAACGATTGGTGCAATTATTGATATGAAGGAAGGAAATATTAGATTCCAATTTCCGTTAAGGAAAGTCATGGAACACTTTCCTAGAAAGAAAATTAAATTACCTTATGAATCTATTATGAGAGCCACTTATGTATTGCCTACCAAAGAGGGCAATACCTAGATCTAATCTTGCTTGTTATGCCTAGCTAGGGGCGTTAAACGATAGCGCTTGTTGGGAGGCAACCCAATTTTATTTTTATTCCTTGATTTTTTCTCCTGTTTTTAATAAATAATTTATCTAGCCTCTGTTTTGGTAGTGTTTTTTGTGTTTAATTAGTGTTTGTGCCAAGTAGAACCGTTGGGAAGACTTGGGGAAAGTCTTATTGAACGTGCTGTAAAAAAACAGAAACTTTAGCGCTCACGAGAACTGCTGTCATTTTTATTTGGAAAGTTCTATTTAGTTAATTATTTTTGCATATATTTAATAGATAAATTCCTCACGTCCAGCAATTTATTTTAGAATTTTTGTGGTTCCAGATCTTGTGCTAGGTACAGATTACTACAGACTGTTCTGCTTTTGACAGATTCTGTTTTTCGTGTGTTGTTTGCTTATTTTGATGAATCTATGGCTAGTAAAATAGTTTATAAACCATATAGAAGTTGGAATACATTAGGTATAACACCAATATAAATACGTAATGAGTTCATTACAGTACCTTGAAGTGGTCTTTTAGTTTCTTTCGCTAACAGAGCTCACGAGATTTTCTACTTTAAGTTTTGTGTTGTGAAGTTTTCAAGTTTTGGGTAAAGATTTGATGGATTATGGAATAAGGAGTGGCAAGAGCCTAAGATTGGGGATGCCCAAGGCACCCCCAAGATAATCTAAGGACACATAAAAGCCAAAGCTTGGGGATGCCCCGGAAGGCATCCCCTCTTTCGTCTATTTCTATCGGTAACTTTACTTGGCGCTATATTTTTATTCACCACATGATATGTGTTTTGCTTGGAGCGTCTTGTATTATTTGATCTTTGATTTTTAGTTTACCACAATCATCCTTTGTGTACACACCTTTTTAGAGAGCCATACATGATTTGGAATTTGTTAGAATACTCTATGTGCTTTGCTTATATCTTTTGAGTTATATAATTTTGCTCTAGTACTTCACTTATATCTTTTAGAGCACGGTGGTGGATTTGTTTTATAGAAACTATTGATCTCTCATGCTTCACTTAGATTATTTTGAGAGTCTTAATAGCATGGTAATTTTCCTAAAATCCTAATATGCTTGGTATGCAAGATTAATAATAATAAATTCTCTTATGAGTGTGTTGAATACTATGATAAGTTTGATACTTGACAATTGTTTTGAGATATGGAGATGGTGATATTAAAGTCATGCTAGTTGAGTAGTTGTGAATTTGAGAAATACTTGTGTTGAAGCTTGTGATTCCCGTAGCATGCACGTATGGTGAACCGTTATGTGATGAAGTCGGAGCATGATTTATTGATTGATTGTCTTGCTTATGAGTGGCGGTCGGGGACGAGCGATGGTCTTTTCCTACCAATCTATCCCCCTAGGAGCATGCGCGTAATACTTTGCTTTGATAACTTGTAGATTTTTCCAATAAGTATATGAGTTCTTTATGACTAATGTTGAGTCCATGGATTATACGCACTCTCACCCTTCCACCTTTGCTAGCCTCTCTAATACCATGCACCTTTCGCCGGTATCATACACCCACCATATACCTTCCTCAAAACAGCCACCATACCTACCTATTATGGCATTTCCATAGCCATTCCGGGAAAAAATATTGCCATGCAAATTTCCACCCTTCCGTTTATTATGACACACTCCATCATTGTCATATTGCTTAGCATGATCATGTAGTTGACATTGTATTTGTGGCAAAGCCACCGTTCATAATTCTTTCATACGTGTCACTCTTGAGTCATTGCATATCCCGGTACACTGCCGGAGGCATTCATATAGAGTTATATTTTGATCTAAGTATCGGGTTGTAATTGTTGAGTTGTAAGAAAAATAAAAGTGTGATGATCATCATTATTAGAGCATTGTCCCAGTGAGGAAAGGATGATGGAGACTATGATTCCCCCACAAGTCAGGATGAGACTCCGGACGAACAAAAGAGAAAAGAGGCCATAAAAAAAGGAGAAATGGCCCAAATAAAAAAATAAAAAATAAAAATAAAAAATGAGAGAAAAAGAGAGAAGGGACAATGTTACTATCCTTTTACCACACTTGTGCTTCAAAGTAGCACCATGATCTTCATAGTAGAGAGTCTCTCATGTTGTCACTTTCATATACTAGTGGGAATATTTCATTATAGAATTTGGCTTGTATATTCCAATGATGGGCTTCCTCAAATTGCCCTAAATCTTCATGATCAAGCAAGTTGGATGCACACCCACTTAGTTTCTTTTTGAGCTTTCATATACTTATAGCTCTAGTGCATCTGTTGCATGGCAATCCCTACTCACTCACATTGATATCTATTGATGGGCATCTCCATAGCCCATTTGATACGCCTAGTTGATGTGAGACTATCTTCCTTTTTTGTCTTCTCCACAACCACCACTCTATTCCACCTATAGTGCTATATCCATGGCTCACGCTCATGTATTGCGTGAAGATTGAAAAAAAGTTTTGAGAATGTCAAAAGTATGAAACAATTGCTTGGCTTGTCATCGGGGTTGTGCATGATTTAAATATTTTGTGTGGTGAAGATAGAGCATAGCCAGACTATATGATTTTGTAGGGATAACTTTCTTTAGCCATGTTATTTTGAGAAGACATAATTGCTTTGTTAGTATGCTTGAAGTATTATTATTTTTATGTCAATATGAACTTTTGTCTTGAATCTTTTGGATCTGAATATTCATACCACAATTAAGAAGAATTACATTATAATTATGCCAAGTAGCACTCCGCATCAAAAATTCTGTTTTTATCATTTACCTACTCAAGGACGAGCAGGAATTAAGCTTGGGGATGCTTGATATGTCTCCAACGTATCTATAATTTTTGATTGCTCCATACTATATTATCTACTGTTTCAGACATTATTGGGCTTTATTATCCACTTTTATATTATTTTTGGGACTAACCTATTAACCGGAGGCCCAACCCAAAATTATTGTTTTTTGCCTGTTTTAGGGTTTCGAAGAAAAGGAATATCAAACGGAGTCCAAACGGAATGAAACCTTCGGGAACGTGATTTTTAGGAAGATTATGATCCGGGAGACTTGGACCCTACGTCAAGAAAGAAAAGATGAGGTCATGAGGTAGGGGGGCGCGCCTGCCTACCCCAGGCGCGCCCTCCACCCTCGTGGGCCCCCTGTTGCTCCACCGACGTACTCCTTCCTCCTATATATACCTACGTACCCCCAAACGATCAGATACGGAGCCAAAAATCTAATTCCATCGCCGCAACTTTCTATATCCATGAGATCCCATCTTGGGGCCTGTTCCGGAGCTCCGTCGGAGGGGCATCGATCACGGAGGGCTTCTACATCAACACCATAGCCCCTCCGATGAAGTGTGAGTAGTTTACCTCAGACCTACGGGTCCATAGTTAGTAGCTAGATGGCTTCTTCTCTCTTTTTGGATCTCAATACAATGTTCTCCCCCTCTCTTGTGGAGAACTATTCGATGTAATCTTCTTTTTGTGGTGTGTTTATTGAGACCGATGAATTGTGGGTTTATGATCAAGTCTATCTATGAATAATATTTGAATCTTATCTGAATTCTTTTATGTATGATTGGTTATCTTTGCAAGTCTCTTCGAATTATCAGTTTGGTTTGGCCTACTAGATTGATCTTTCTTGCAATGGGAGAAGTGCTTAGCTTTGGGTTCAATCTTGCGGTGTCCTTTCCCAGTGATAGTAGGGGCAGCAAGGCACGTATTGTATTGTTGCCATCGAGGATAACAAGATGGAGTTTTCTTCATATTGCATGAGTCGATCCCTCTACATCATGTCATCTTGCTTAAGGCGTTACTCTGTTTTTTAACTTAATACTCTAGATGCATGCTGGATAGCGGTCGATGAGTGGAGTAATAGTAGTAGATGCAGGCAGGAGTCGGTCTACTTGTCTCGGACGTGATGCCTATATACATGATCATACCTAGATATTCTCATAACTATGCTCAATTCTGTCAATTGCTCAACAGTAATTTGTTCACCCACTGTAGAATACTTATGCTCTCGAGAGAAGCCACTAGTGAAACCTATGGCCCCGGGTCTATCTTCATCATATTAATCTCCTACTACTTAGTTATTCCCTTTGCTATTTACTTTGCCTTTATTTTACTTTGCATCTTTATCATAAAAATACCAAAAATGTTATCTTATCATATCTATCAGATCTCACCCTCGTAAGTGGCCTTACAGGGATTGACAACCCCTACTTGCGTTGGTTGCGAGGATTTATTTAATTTGTGCAGGTACGAGGGACTCGCGTGTAGCCTCCTACTCGATTGATACCTTGGTTCTCAAAAACTGAGGGAAATACTTACGCTACTTTGGTACATCATCCCTTCCTCTTCGGGGAAAACCAACGCAGTGCTCAAGAGGTAGCATAGAGGCATACTAGTGACACTATGTTTGTCTATGTATTCACACATGTATTATGTTTCCGGCTAATACAATTCTAGCATGAATAATAGACATTTATCATGTAATAAGGAAATAAATAATAACTTTATTATTGCCTCTAGGGCATATTTCCTTCAATCTCCCACTTGCACTAGAGTCAATAATCTAGTTCACATCGCCATGTGATTTAACATCAATAGTTCACATCTTTATGTGGTTAACACCCATAGTTCACATTGACATGTGACCACCCAGTGGGTTTACTAGAGTCAGTAATCTAGTTCACATCGCTATGTGATTAACACCCAAAGAGTACTAAGGTGTGATCATGTTTTGCTTGTGAGATAATTTTAGTCAACGGGTCTGTCACATACAGATCCGTAAGTATTTTGCAAATTTCTATGTCTACAATGTTATGCACGAAGCTACTCTAGCTACTAGCTCCCACTTCCAATATGTATATAGATCGAGACTTAGAGTCATCCAGATCGGTGTCAAAGCTTGCATTGACGTAACTCTTTACGACGAACTCTTTATCACCTCCATAACCGAGAAATATTTTCTTATTCCACTAAGGACAATTTTGACCGCTGTCTAGTGATCTACTCCTAGATCACTATTGTACTCTCTTGCCAAACTCTTGGTGAGGTACACAATAGATCTGGTACACAACATGGCATACTTTATAGAACCTATGGCTGAGGCATAGGGAATGACTTTCATTCTCTTTCTATCTTCTACCGTGGTCGGGCTTTGAGTCTTACTCAATTTCACACCTTGTAATACAGGCAAGAACTCTTGCTTTGACTGTTCCATTTTGAACTACTTCAGAATCTTGTCAAGGTATGTACTCATTGAAAAAACTTATCAAGCGTCTTGATCTATCTCTATAGATCTTGATGCTCAATATGTAAGTAGCTACACCGAGGTCTTTCTTTGAAGAACTCCTTTCAAACAGTCCTTTATGCTTTCCAGAAAATTCTACATCATTTCTGATCAACAATATGTCATTTACATATACTTATCAGAAAGGCAGTAGTGCTCCACTCACTTTCTCGTAAATACGGGCTTCACTGCAAGTCTGTATAAAACTATATGCTTTGATCAAGTCATCAGAGTGTATATTCCGACTCCGAGATGCTTGCACCAATCCATAGATGGATCGCTGGAGCTTGCACATTTTGTTAGCACCTTTAGGTTCGACAAATACCTTCTGGTTGCATCACATACAACTCTTCTTTAAGAAATCCTTTAAGGAATGTAGTTTTTGACATCCATTTGCCAGATTTCATAAAATGTGGCAATTTGCCAACATGATTCGGACAGACTTAAGCATCGCTACAGGTGAGAAGGTCTCATCATAGTCAACTCCTTGAACTTTGTCGAAACCTTTTTCGACAAGTCTAGCTTTGTAGATAGAACACTACTATCAGCGTCCGTCTTCCTCTTGAAGATCCATTTATTTTCTATGGCTTGCCGATCATCGGGCAAGTCGACCAAAGTACATACTTTGTTCTCATACATGGATCCCATCTCAGATTTCATGGCCTCAAACCATTTCGCGGAATCTGGGCTCATCATTGCTTCCTCATAGTTCGTAGGTCCGTCATGGTCAAGTAACATGACCTCCAGAACAGGATTACCATACCACTCTGGTGCAGATCTTACTCTAGTTGACCTACGAGGTTCGGTAGTAACTTGATCTGAAGATACATGATCATCATCATTAGCTTCCTCACTAATTGGTGTAGGAGTCACAAGAATAGATTTCTGTGATGAACTACTTTCCAATAAGAGAGCAGGTACAGTTACCTCATCAAGTTCTACTTTCCTCCCACTCACTTCTTTCGAGAGAAACTCATTCTCTAGAAAGGATCCATTCTTAGCAACAAAGAACTTACCTTTAGATCTGTGATAGAAGGTGTACCCAACTGTCTCCTTTGGGTATTCTATGAAGACACGTTTCTCCGATTTGGGTTTGAGCTTATCAGGATGAAACTTTTTCACATAAGCATCGCAACCCCAAACTTTAAGAAACGACAACTTTGGTTTCTTACTAAACCATAGTTCATATGGTGTCATCTCAACGGATTTAGATGGTGCCCTATTTAACGTGAATGCAGTTGTATCTATTGCATAACCCCAAAACAATAGTGGTAAATCGGTAAGAGACATCATAGATTGCACCATATCTAATAAAGTATGGTTACGATGTTCGGACACACCATTACGCTGTGGTGTTCCAGGTGGCGTGAGTTGCGAAACTATTCCGCATTATTTCAAATGAAGACTAAACTCGTAACTCAAATATTCTCCTCCACGATCAGATCGTAGAAACTTTATTTTCTTGTTACGATGATTTTCCACTTCACTCTAAAATTCTTTGAACTTTTCAAATGTTTCAGACTTATGTTTCATCAAGTAGATATACCCATATCTTACTCAAATCATCTCTGAAGGTCAGAAAATAACGATACCCGCCGCGAGTCTCAACACTCATCAGACCTCATACATCAGTATGTGTTATTTCCAATAAGTCAGTTGCTCGCTCCATTATTCCGGAGAACGGAGTCTTAGTCATCTTGCCTATGAGGCATGGTTCGCAAGCATCAACTGATTCATAATTAAGTGATTCCATAAGCCCATCAGTATGGATTTTCTTCATGTGCTTTACACCAATATGACCTAAACGGCAGTGCCACAAATAAGTTGCACTATCATTATTAACTGTTCATCTTTTGGTTTCAATATTATGAATATGTGTATCATTACGATCGAGATCCAACAAACTATTTTCGTTGGTGTGTATGACCATAGAAGGTTTTATTCATGTAAACAGAACAACAATTGTTCTCTAACTTAAATGAATAACCGTATTGCAATAAACATGATCAGATCATATTCATGCTCAACGCAAACACCAAATAACATTTATTTAGGTTCAACACTAATCCCGAAAGTATAGGGAGTGTGCGATGATGATCATATCAATCTTGGAACCATTTCCAACACACATCGTCACTTCACCCTTAACTAGTTTATGTTCATTCCGCAACTCCCGTTTCGAGTTACTAATCTTAGCAACCTAACTAGTATCAAATACTGAGGGGTTGCTATAAACAATAGTAAAGCACACATCAATAACATGTATATCAAATATACCTTTGTTCACTTTGACATCCTTCTTATCTGCCAAATACTTGGGGCAGTTCCACTTCTAGTGACCAGTCCCTTTGCAGTAGAAGCACTTAGTCTCAGGCTTAAGTCCAGACTTGGGCTTCTTCACTTGAGCATCAACTTTCTTGCCGTTCTTCTTGAAGTTCCCTTTCTTTCCCTTTGCCCTTTTCTTGAAACTAGTGGTCTTGTTAATCATCAACACTTGATGCTCTTTCTTGATTTCTACCTTTATCGATTTCATCATCATGAAAAGCTCGGGATTCATTTTCGTCATCCCTTGCATACTATAGTTCATCACAAAGTTCTACTAACCTTGTGATGGTGACTAGAGAATTCTGTCAATCACTATTTTATCTGGAAGATTAACTCCCATTTGATACAAGCGATTGTAGTACCCAGACAATCTAAGCACATGCTCACTGCTTGAGCTATTCTCCTCCATCTTTTAGCTATAGAACTTGTTGGAGACGTCATATCTCTCAACTCGGGTATTTGCTTGAAATATTAACTTCAACTCTTGGAACATCTCATATGATCCATGACGTTCAAAACGTCTTTGAAGTCCCGATTCTAAGTTGTTAAGCATGGTGCACTAAACTATCAAGTACTCATCATATTGAGCTAGCCAAACATTCATAACATCTGCATCTGCTCCTGCAATAGGTCTGTCACCTAGCAGTGCATCAAGTACATAATTCTTCTGTGCAGCAATGAGGATAATCCTCAGATCACGGATGCAATCCGCATCTTTGCTACTAACATCTTTCAACTTAGTTTTCTCTAGGAACATATCAAAAATGAAACAAAGGAGCTAAATGCGAGCTATTTATCTACAACATAGATATGCTAATACTACCAGGACTAAGTTCATGATAAATTAAAGTTCAGTTAATCAAATTATTAAAGAACTCCCACTTAGATAGACATCCCTCTAATCCTCTAAGTGATTACGTGATCCATATCAACTAAACCATGTCCGATCATCACGTGAGATGGAGTAGTTTCAATGGTGAACATCACTATGTTGATCATATCTACTATATGATTCACGCTCGACCTTTCGGTCTCAGTGTTCCGAGGCCATATCTGCATATGCTAGGCTTGTCAAGTTTAACCTGAGTGTTCTGCGTGTGCAACTGTTTTGCACCCGTTGTATGTGAACGTAGAGCTTATCACACCCGATCATCACGTGGTGTCTCAGCACGAAGAACTTTCGCAACGGTGCATACTCAGGGAGAACACTTATACCTTGAAATTTAGTGAGAGATCATCTTATAATGCTATCATCGATCTAAGCAAAATAAGATGCATAAAAGATAAACATCACATGCAATCAATATAAGTGATATGATATGGTCATCATCATCTTGTGCTTGTGATCTTCATCTCCGAAGCACCGTCATGATCACCATCGTCACCGGCGCGATACCTTGATCTCCATCATAGCATCATTGTCATCTCACCAACTATTGCTTCTACGACTATCGCTACCACTTAGTGATAAAGTAAAGCAATTACAGGGCGATTGCATTGCATACAATAAAGCGACAACCATATGGCTCCTGCCAGTTGCAGATAATTCGGTTACAAAACATGATCATCTCATATAATAAAATATAGCATCATTCCTTGACCATATCACATCACAACATGCCCTGCAAAAACAAGTTAGACGTCCTCTAGTTTGTTGTTGCAAGTTTTACGTGGCTGCTACGGACTGAGCAAGAACCGTTCTTACCTACGCATCAAAAACCACAATGATAGTTTGTCAAGTTAGTGTTGTTTTAACCTTCTTAAGGACCGGGCGTAGCCACACTCGGTTCAACTAAAGTTGGAGAGACTGAAACCCGCCAGCCACCTATGTGCAAAGCATGTCGGTAGAACCAATCTCGCGTAAGTGTACGCGTAATGTCGGTCCGGGCCGCTTCATCCAGCAATACCGCCGAACCAAAGTATGACATGCTTGTAAGCAGTATGACTTGTATCGCCCACAACTCACTTGTGTTCTACTCGTGCATATAACATCTACGCATAAAACTGGCTCGGATGCCACTGTTGGGGAACGTAGTAATTTCAAAAAAATTCCTACGCATGCGCAAGATCATGGTGATGCATAGCAACGAGAGGGAAGAGTATCATCCACGTACCCTCGTAGACCGTAAGCGGAAGCGTTAGCACAATGTAGTTGATGTAGTTGTACGTCTTCACAATCCGACCGATCCAAGTACCGAACGTACGGCACCTCTGAGTTCAGCACACGTTCAGCTCGATGACGTCCCGCGGACTCCGATCCAGCAGAGCTTCATGGGAGAGTTCCATCAGCACGACGGCGTGGTGACGGTGATGATGTTGCTACCGACGCAGGGCTTTGCCTAAGCACCGCTTCGAGATGACCGAGGTGGAATATGGTGGAGGGGGGCACCGCACACGGCTGGAATAGATCAATAGATCAACTTGTGTGTCTAGAGGTGCCCCCTACCCCCGTATATAAAGGATGGAGGAGGGGAGGCCGGCCAGCCCCTAGGGCGCGCCAGAATTGTGGAGTCCTACTAGGACTCCCTAGTCCTAGTAGGATTCCTCCTCCCACATGGAATAGGAAAAAGGGAAGGGAAAATAATAAGGAAGGGAGGGGGCTGCTACCTCTTGAGCACTGCGTTGGTTTTCCCTTGAAGAGGAAAGGGTGATGCAGCAAAGTAGCGTAAGTATTTCGCTCAGTTTTTGAGAACCAAGGTATCAATCCAGTAGGAGGCTACGCGCGAGTCCCTCGCACCTACACAAACAAATAAATCCTCGCAACCAATGCGATAAGGGGTTGTCAATCCCTACACGGTCACTTACAAGAGTGAGATCCGATAGATATGATAAGATAATATTTTTGGTATTTTTATGGTAAAGATGCAAAGTAAAATAGAAAGCAATAAAAATAACTAAGTATTGGAAGATTGATATAATGGAGAATAGACCCAGGGGCCATAGGTTTCACTAGTGGCTTCTCTTGAGAGCATAAGTATTCACGGTGGGTAAAAAATTACTATTGAGCAATTGGCAGAATTGAGCATAGTTATGAGAATATCTAGGTATGATCATGTGTATAGGCATCACGTCCGAGACAAACAGACCGACTCCTGCCTGCATCTACTACTATTAGTCCACACATCGACCGCTATCCATCATGCATCTAGAGTATTAAGTTCATAAGAACATAGTAACGCTTTAAGCAAGATGACATGATGTAGAGGGATAAACTCATGCAATATGATGAAAACCCCATCTTGTTATCCTCGATGGCAACAATACAATACGTGCCTTGCTGCCCCTACTGTCACTGGGAAAGGACACCGCAAGATTGAACCCAAAGCTAAGTACTTCTCCCATTGCAAGAAAGATCAATCTAGTAGGCCAAACCAAACTGAAAATTCGAAGAGACTTGCAAAGATAACCAATCATACATAAAAGAATTCAGAGAAGATTCAAATATTGTTCATAGATAAACTTGATCATAAACCCACAATTCATCGGTCACAACAAACACACCGCAAAAAGAAGATTACATCGAATAGATCTCCACGAGAGAGGGGGAGGAGATTGTATTGAGATCCAGAAAGAGAGAGAAAGCCATCTAGCTAATAACTATGGACCCGAAGGTCTGAGGTAAACTACTCACACTTCATCGAAGATGCTATGGTGTTGATGTATAAGCCCTCCGTGATCGATGCCCCCTCCGGCGGAGCTCCAGAACAGGCCCCAAGATGGGATCTCGTGGATACAGAAGGTTGCGGCGGTGGAATTAGGTTTTTGTCTCCGTATCTGGTAGTTTGGGGATACGTAGGTATATATAGGAGGAAGGAGTACGTCGGTGGAGCAACAGGGGGGCCACGAGGGTGGAGGGCGTGCCTGGGGGGGTAGGCGCGCCCCCTACCTCGTGGCTTCCCTGTTGGTTGCTTGACGTGGGGTCCAAGTCTCCTGGATCGTGTTCGTTCTAAAAATCATGTTCCCGAAGGTTTCATTCCATTTGGACTCCGTTTGATATTCTTTTCTTGTGAAACCCTAAAATAGGCAAAAATTACAGCAATTCTGGACTGGGCCTCCGGTTAATAGGTTAGTCCCAAAAATAATATGAAAGTGTATAATAAAGCCCAATAATGTTTAAAAGAGGATATAATATAGCATGGAACAATCAAAATAATAGATACGTTGGAGACGTATCAGGGGCGCCCCCCTCCCTAATCCAATTCGGACCAGACCATGGGGAGGGGTGCGGCCACCTTTTGAGGCCTTTCTCTCCTTTTCCGTATGGCCCATTAAGGCCCAATATGAATTCCGATAACTCTCCGGTACTCCGAAAAATACCCGAATCACTCGGAACCTTTCCGATGTCCGAATATAGTCATCCAATATATTGATTATTACGTCTCGACCATTTCGAGACTCCTTGTCATGTCCCCGATCTCATCCGGGACTCTGAACTACCTTCGGTACATCAAATCACACAACTCATAATACAAATCATCACCGAACGTTAAGCATGCGGACCCTACGGGTTCGAGAACTATGTAGACATGACCAAGACACATCTACGGTCAATAACCAATAGTGGAACCTGGATGCTCATATTAGCTCCTACATATTCTACGAAGATCTTTATCGGTCAAACCGCATAACAACATACGTTGTTTCCTTTGTCATCGGTATGTTACTTTCCCGAGATTCGATCATCGGTATCTCAATACCTAGTTCAATCTCGTTACCGGCAAGTCTCTTTACTCATTCCATAATGCATCATCCTACAACTAACTCATTAGTCACATTGCTTGCAAGGCTTATTGTCATGTGCATTACCAAGAGGGCCCAGAGATACCTCTCCGACAATCGGAGTGACAAATCCTAATCTCGAAATACGCCAACTCAACAAGTACCTTCGGATACACCTGTAGAGCACCTTTATAATCACCCAGTTATGTTGTGAAGTTTGGTAGCACACAAAGTGTTCCTCCGTTAAACGGGAGTTGCATAATCTCATAGTCATAGGAACATGTATAAGTCATGAAGAAAGCAATAGCAACATACTAAACGGTCAAGTGCGAAGCTAAAGGAATGGGTCAAGTCAATCACATCATTCTCCTAATGATGCGATCCTGTTAATCAAATGACAACTCATGTCCATGGCTGGGAAACTCAACCATCTTCGATTAACGAGCTAGTCAAGTAGAGGCATACTAGTGACACTATGTTTGTTTATGTATTCACACATGTATTATGTTTCCGGTTAATACAATTCGAGCATGAATAATAGACATTTATCATGTAATAAGGAAATAAATAATAACTTTATTATTGCCTCTAGGGCATATTTCCTTCAATCTGTTGCACAGCCTTGTAACTTCTTACCCCATCTCTAAATTTCTACTAGTCCTCTATACCGTATATTGCGCTACTCGTACTACTACCTTCCTCCTGGTTTACTGGTCCCTTTCGTAATTCGTGTCAAGTTTTGACCATAAATTTCACTAACTAAATGTTAATGCATGTCACAAAAAATGATATCATTTTATTCATATTTGAACATAGTTTCCAATGGAATAACTTTCTGTGACATGCATTGACATTTTGTTAGTTAAACCTATGGTTAAAATGTGACACTAAATACGGCTAGTAAGTAGTACAGTAGCAGTACTAGTATACATCGGTCAAATTATTCATCATGACCTCACATTGAATTGGCGTGACAACACGCTGCGCGTGAGGTGACACAAGAATCCCGACCGTGTGTTCGGGTATTATGGACTTCAGATTTGGAGTACTACCACTTATCTATCGAAATCTTTCATCATTCACTTAAAACAGTCGATTGATCATACATTGAGTGTCATATAACTGGAATTAACTGATGCAACTCGAAGAAGGATTGGCCGGTGCTACCGGCTGGCGTCAAGTTCGATCCCATGGATCAAGAGTTGATCGACCACCTTGAGGCCAAAGTGAGTGCTAACAATGCGAGATCTCACCCTCTGATTGATTTGTTCATACCAACCATCGACAACGAGCACGGCATATGCTACACCCATCCTGAGAAACTTCCAGGTAAGACATCGATCGAATGTTTTCTTGCACAAACATATTCCTTTATCTATAGCTCTATTTTTCTTTTACACAGACCTAGTGAAGCAATTACAATTTGACAGTTAATAAAAAGTGAAACAAGTGACTAGAACATGCCAAAGATGTTATGAAAATGCCAACTATGTACACTAAAACCTACATTCGACAATACTGCAGGTATCACACTGAGTGGCCTAAGCAAGCATTTCTTTCAGTGCGATTTCAGGGCGTTCAAAAGGGGCACGTGGACGAAGATACAGTCGGAGTGTGGCATGCACGCGATGTGGCACAAGACCGGCAGACGTGCAGCAAAAAGGTTCTGGTGCTGCACACCAACAAGAACTTCGACCATTCCCGCAAAAAAAGAACTTCGACCAGCAGAGGACCAACTGGGTGATGCACCAATACCACCTCGGGGACCTGGAGCAAGAGAAGGAGCGGGAGCTAGTCCTCTGCAAGATTTTCTACCAGACGAACACTAGGGCCAGGACTAAAAACATTATAAGTTAGTTTGGTATTGGTACTTATACTACCTTGTCGTCCGCAATTTGGTATTGCTGTTAACGATCTTTCGGTATGAACTTGGCATTTGCTTCCAACCATCATGCCGAGGGTCGACGTGGATATAAAGCTGAATCATTTGTTTCGAAACGAATTTTCAGGCACCTGATTTTTATTTGATGGGTAGCATAAGCACCTGCCGTTCGAATTCTGGCCAGGTGATGATTGTTCCAACTGGCAAAGTACGCCTGTCGCTGTCCCACCATTGAGCTGCGGGTCCCTTCAGGAATAAGGAAGCAAAGGTGACATAGCTGGCAGGGGCTACATCAGCAGACTCCATCTCATAGGTGCTGTCACGGAGCCAGTCATCAGCATCCAGAGGCTGAGTTGAGCTGCGGTACACAGTTGGGTTCAGGCGCATGAAATCCTGCAGAGTTACTGGGGTTGGCTGCTGGTTCATATTGGGGCGAGGAAACTGAGCCATCATATTCTCCATGAACTGACGATTCATCTCAAGCTGTTGGATCATACCAGCCATGTACTCAGGCGGTGGTGGGAAGTTGCCACCACGACCACGACCACCTGGTCTAACCATCCTGCTAATATATAACAGGGGTAGTTCAGCATCGAGAAATTGCAAGGTCAAGAATCATTCATGATGAAACATGCATAATGAAAGGAACACGATAGATACTGCATAGTAATTGGCATATCTTACAAAAGTGATCATGCATAGATTTCGGTACACAGAGTTCAGTACATAGACTAATACATCATAGGCGACACGCAGGCTTGCGGCGAATGCATCTAACACTAACAAGCAAGCCTACATCAGTCCCAGGAGGAACTGTGGAGGTAGGTGTAGCCCGACAGCTGGTAGTGACGCGAAGGGAAGACCTCCATGCGAGTAGCCTGGGGTCTGCGGATACTCTGGTGCGAAACCTGATGTGCAGGTGGCAGGAGAGGACCAAGTGCGGGAGAGTAGCCTCCCACATCTGGCTAGCCGACGCCCTGGGGCATCACGGTCCTGGCAGGGTAGATCACAGAATGCGACAGATCACCAGATCGGACAGAGGGGTGCAACAACGTCAGAGCACGATACAGGTGCTGACGGGTGGTGTACAGCTTGTGGCGAAGAGCTCGGTTAGCTCTATCTAGCCCATCAGCATGCAGAACCAGGTTCTGATGGTAGAAGGGCTCTCGGGTGACAGTGGAGTAGGCAGCAGTGTAGTATCCCTTCGCACCAACATCGGATGCGATAGCAATGTGCCTGAAGGGGGAGGTGTCCAACTCCTGATACTCTCCACGAAGACGTGTCAGAATAGCATAAGTAGCATCATGGACCGCCATGTCGATAGTCACTCCAACACCATGAGCAGTGTGCAGCATGGTAGTGGAGTCATACTCCCGAGAGTAGAGGTGGACGATGGCACGGTACTGCTCCTGGTTGAAGTCCTGGTACTCCTCATAGACGGTGTACTCAGGGTGCCAGCGATAACCCAGATAGGTCATCATCTCAACCAACACAGCAGGTGATCTTGAGGCACCAATGACCGTCGTGTGGCGCACGACGTGTCTTGTGGGTTCCATCTGAAAACAAAGATGTTTTCATAGGAGTCAAATGACAATGTGGATAATGTTCAAATATACTACTCTAATGAATAGCTAGGGCTTATCCAACTTTGGGGTGAACGTGGTCACGGGATCCTAATGTTAAAGTTAGTAAAATCGTTTAACCCGAGTAGGAGAGAGTTTAGAGTCCCAGAGTAAGGATCGAGGAGTAAAAGATCCTAATACCACCCAGATGGTGACGTGGGCCTGTACACACACAGCCATGTTAGTAAAAGTTTTTGTAATGTCTAGACTCGACTTCGGCCAAGGAGTGTGGAAGGGGGATTCCAACAGGCAAACGGCTCTGATACCAACTTGTGACGCCCCCGATTCAATCAGACACTAATCATACATGCAAACGTGTACGATCAAGATCAGGGACTCACGGGAAGATATCACAACACAACTCTACAAATAAAATAAGTCATACAAGCATCATATTACAAGCCAGGGGCCTCGAGGGCTCGAATACAAGAGCTCGATCATAGACGAGTCAGCGGAAGCAACAATATCTGAGTACAGACATAAGTTAAACAAGTTTGCCTTAAGAAGGCTAGCACAAACTGAGATATAGATCGAAAGAGGCGCAGGCCTCCTGCCTGGGATCCACCTAAACTACTCCTAGTCGTCGTCATCGGGCTGCATGTAGTAGTAGGCACCTCCCGAGTAGTAGTAGTAGTCATCGTCGATGGTGGCGTCTGGCTCCTGGGCTCCAACGTCTGGTCGCAGCAATCGGGTGTAGGAAAGGGGAAAAGAGGGAGAAAGAAACCGTGAGTACTCATCCAAAGTAGCAAGGAGCTACACTACATATGTATGCATTTGTATCAAAGGGAATAAGGGTATCATATGTGGGCTGAACTGCAGAATGCCGGAATAAGAGGGGGATAGCTAGTCATGTCGAAGACTACGCTTCTGGTAACCTCCATCTTGCAGCAGGAGAAGAGACTAGATGGTAAGTTCACCAAGTATCATCGCATAGCATAATCCTAACCGATGATCCTCTCCTCGTCGCCCTGTTAGAGAGCGACCACCGGTTGTATCTGGCACTTGGAAGGGTGTGTTTTATTAAGTATCCGGTTCTAGTTGTCATAAGGTCAAGGTACAACTCCAAGTTGTCTTGTTACCGAAGATCACGGCTATTCGAGTAGATTAACTTCCCTACAGGGGTGCACCACATAACCCAACATGCTCGATCCCATTTAGCCGGACACACTTTTCTGGGTCATGCCCGGCCTCGGAAGATCAACACATCGCAGCCCTACCTAGGCACAACAGAGAGGTCAGCACGCCGGTCTAAACCCTATGGCGCAGGGGTCTGGGCCCATCGCCCATTGCACACCTGCACGTTGCGAGGGTGGCCGGAAGCAGAACTAGCCCCCTTAATACAAGAGCAGGCTTACGTTCCAATCCGGCGCGCGCTGCTAAGTCGCTGATGTCACGAAGGCTTCGGCTGATACCACGACGTCGAGTGCCCATAACTGTCCCCACGTAGATGGTTAGTTCGTATAGGCTAGTAGCCAGACTCAGATCAAATATCAAGATCTCGTTAAGCATGTTAAGTATCCGTGAACGCCGAATAGGGCCAGGCCCACCTCTCTCCTAGGTGGTCTCAACCTGCCCTGTCGCTCCGCCACAAAGATCCACTCGCGGGTACTCCTACGAGCCGACCCGTCTTTGGTCACCACATGTACCATGTATAAAGTATATAGTATATACCCGTGATCACCTCCCGAGTGATCACGGCCCGATAGTATAGCATGGTAGACGGACAAGAATGAAGGGCCACTGATGATAAACTAGCATCCTATACTAAGCATTCGGATTGCAGGTAAAGGTAACAACAGTAGTAGCAAGGACGGGCTATGCATCAGGATAGGATTAGCGGAAAGCAGTAACATGCTACACTACTCTAAAGCAAGCAGTAAGTAGGCGATATCTGGTGATCAAGGGGGGGGGGCTTGCCTGGTTGCTCTGGCAAGAGAGAGTGGTCGTCAACACCGTAGTCGTACTGGGTAGCAGCGGCGTCGGTCTCGGTGTCTAGCGAGAGAAGAGGGGGAAGAAACAATAAATATAATGCAAACAAATGCCTGACGATGCATGACATGACAAAGCGTGATGCTAGGTGTGCCCTAACGCGGTACGAGGTGGTACCGGTGAAAGGGGAAAACATCCGGGAAAGTATCCCCGGTGTTTCGCGTTTTCGGGCAAAGGAGCCGGAGGGGGAAAGTTGCGTGTTTGCTATGTAGGGATGCGTGGCGGTCGAACGGGCTGCGTATCCGGGTTCATCTCGTCGTTCTGAGCAACTTTCATGTTGAAAATATTTTAATCCGAGTTACGGATTAAAAGATATGATTTTCTAAAGATTTTTATTAATTTCTGGAATTTAATTAATTATTTAAATTAATTCGAAAATGAACTAATGTCACCAGCATGATGTCATGCTGACGTCAGCAGTCAACAGAGTTGACTGGTCAACCTGACCAGTGGGTCCCACTGGTTACTGACACATTTTATTTAAACAGTTTAATTAATCTAATCAAAATTAATTAGGGGTGGGCCCCACTGTCATACTAATTAATTAGCTAATTAACTAACCAGGTTAATTAGATAACTAATGTTTAATTGGTTTAATTATTTGTTTAGTTTAATTAATCAAAATTAATTAAGTTAATTATTTCTGTAATTAATTAATTATATTATTATTATTATTATTATATTTTTTAATTCTTTTTTTAATAAAACATTCTGGGCTAGGACCACCGGTCATTGGTCCAGAGGGGCTAGCGGGCACGGGCGCTACGGGTGTGTGGGCGCTGCGGGCGCCCGTTAATAGGCGGAGGCCACGACCCAGCGCAGCAGGGCGCGGGCGGCCACGACGCTGGTCAGGGGAAGCGGCGGAGGGAAGGAACTGGAGCGGGAGGCCGGCGCAGTTGGCCGCGGTGGCCAGCGGGTTCGTCGCGGGCGGTCTCAAGTAGAGACAACGAGCGGGGCGACATCTGCGCGCGAGGAGCAGCAGCGGACGACGAGAAGCGGGGCAAAGGCGAGCAGCGGGTCCGGCGAGCTGCAGCAACGCCGGCACGGACGGCGGCGGATGACGATGGCGGGGCAAGCGGGGCACAGCGGGACGGCGTGGGGTGGTGGTGGTCGCGTCATCGGCAGCAAGGGGCTGCGATGGTGCGGGCCACGGCAGGCGCGAGCGCACCGGGAAGGAGCAGCACAGCGGGTGCGGCTTGGCGCAGCTGCGGGTGCGCGCGACGGCACGCCGGGCGAGGCGAGGCCGCGGTGAGCACGGGCGGCGTGCGCGCGGCGGGAGCAGAGAGGGGAATGGCGGTGGCGATGCGGGGGCAGGGCCACGGGCG
>NC_041380.1:45580736-45610096 GCF_002162155.2 Triticum dicoccoides | reverse complement strand
CGTGTGGGAGTGGGAGGGGGCGAGTGGGGAGTGGGCTAGGTCACGGGGGGAGAGGGGGTTAGGTAGTGGGGGTGGCTCGGTCCAAGTGGGCCGGCCAGTTGGGCCGAGGCCCAGGTGGGCCAAGGGGGCCCGTTATGTTTTTTTGTTCTCTTTTGTATTTTCCTTTTCTTTTATTTCTTTTCCTTTTCTGTTTTAATTAATTTTAGCGCATTTAAGGATTTTATAAAATTGTGTTTTCTTTACTATAATTACCCTTGTAATATTCAGCACCGCCCGAACATTTTTGTTACAACTTTTGAAAACTTTTGTTGTTTACATTAATTTAAATTTGAATTTGACGCGGTTTGAACTAACGGAAGTTTAGCAATACTAATCGATGTGACGTGGCATGATTAGCGTGGAATTACTGTAGCAAGATTATCCAGGCGTTACAAATCTCCTCCACTACAAGAAATCTCGTCCCGAGATTTAGGAGGTAGAAGGAAACAATGCGGGGTATTCATCACGCAGGCGGTCCTCGCGTTCCCAAGTGGGTTCGTCTTCAGAGTGATTCGACCACTGGACTTTGAGGAACTTGATCGCCTTCTGATGTGTGCGGCGTTCTGCTTGGTCGAGAATGCGGACCGGATGCTCTTTATAGGAGAGGTCCTGTTGCAATTCGAGCACTTCATGATCCACTGCTCGGATTGGATCCTTGAAGCAACGGCGGAGCTGTGACACGTGGAACACATCGTGAACCTGAGAAAGGTTCGGCGGAATCTCCAGTTGATATGCCACTTTTCCACGCCTTTCGAGAATAGTGAAGGGACCGATATAGCGAGGAGCTAGCTTGCCCTTGATCCCGAAGCGGTGAGCACCCTTCATTGGTGTAACTCGAAGATAAGCCTTTTTGCCAAGTTGATAGACCATGTCTTGGTGATGACGGTCATACTGACTTTTCTGACGTGACTGAGCAGTCTTGAGATTCTCGCGAATAATGCGAACTTGTTCTTCGGCCTGTTGGATAATATCCAGACCGAAGAGTGGACGTTCCCCAGTTTATGACCAGTTCAGAGGGGTCCGACACTTTTGTCCATATAGCACTTCGAAGGGGGACATCTTCAGACTAGCTTGATAGCTATTATTATAAGAGAACTCGGCATATGGGAGAGATTCCTCCCATTTCTTGCCGAAGGAAATTACACAAGCTCGAAGCATGTCTTCGAGAACTTGGTTGACACGTTCAACCTGTCCTTGCGACTGAGGATGAGACGTCGTACTGAACGACAGGTGTGTTCCCGTAGCTTCCTGGAGAGTCGCCCAAAACCTTGAAGTGAATAAGCTGTCATGGTCTGAACTGATAACCAGTGGAATACCGTGAAGTGAAACAATTCTGGACATGTAGAGAGTAGCAAGCTGACTAGCAGTGATTGTCTCTTTGACCGCCAGAAAATGTGCGACTTTAGAAAGCCGGTCAATGACGACAAGAATAGCATCATTACCTTTCTGCGATTTGGGAAATCCAGTGACGAACTCCATTTCAACATGGTCCCATTTCCATTCAGGAATAGAGATAGGTTGCAGAGTTCCTGCAGGCCTTTGATGCTCTGCTTTGATATGGCGGCAAATGTCACACTCAGCAACATAACAGGCAATGTCCTGCTTCATATTAGACCACCAGAATCTTTGACGAATATCCTGGTACATCTTTGTACTACCAGGATGGATGGACATAGGCCTATCATGAGCTTCTTGCATAACCCTTTTATCCTTATCCAGGTTTTTCTTCGAACATGGTACCACTAGGCGGCCTTTGAAGTACAAGGCGCCATCATCGGCGATAGTGAAGAATGAGGGCTTTCCTTTTGCTAGATGGCGTTTAATCTTATGGACTTCAGAGTCATAACCTTGAATAGTCTTTGTACCAGCTACGAGATCTGGTATGACAGCCAGGGTATTTAAAGAACCCTTAGTAACAACAAGAAGATTCATCTTGCGGAACTCCAGGGGAGGGGGAAGGAGTGCTCCAGGAGGAAAAATATGAAGGTTCAGCTTTCTAAATTCTTCGACAAGCGAGGGCTGAACTTTGTGAACCTGAAGGTGATTGCAGTAAGACTTGCGTCTCAAGGCATCAGCCATTACATTAGCCTTGCCGGGGGTATAGGATATACCCACGTCAAAGTCTGCAACAGTCTCCATCCATCTCTGCTGACGGAGGTTCAGATCTGGCTGAGTAAACAGATACTTCAGACTTTGGTGGTCGGTGAAGATCTCGCAATGATTACCGAGAAGGTAATGTCGCCACTGCTTCAGTGCATGAATGACAGTAGCAAGCTCGAGGGCGTGAACTGGGTAGTTTTCTTCGTGAGGGCGCAGTTGACGAGAGGCATAAGCAATCACTCTGCGCTCTTGCCTTAGGACACAGCCTAATCCTTGACGGGAAGCGTCGCAGTAAATGATGAAGTCCTTCTTAGTATCAGGTGGAGCAAGCACTGGGGCAGAAGTTAACTTGTCTTTGAGCGCCTGGAAACTTTCCTGACACTTGTCTGTCCATTCGAACTTGACACCCTTATGCAACAGATTAGTCAGAGGCCTAGCAATCTTGGAGAAGTTCTCGACGAATCGACGGCAATAGCTGGCGAGACCGAGAAAACTTCGGACTTGCTTGACATTCTTCGGAGGAGTCCAATCGAGAATAGCCTGAGTTCGTTCAGGGTTGACGGCAATACCATCCTTGGAGATGACATGCCCAAGATAGGTTACTTCTGGGAGCCAGAATTCACACTTGGAATACTTAGCCATACAGTTGGTGCTCTCGAAGCTTTTCCAGCACAAGACAAAGATGTTCATCATGTTCTTCCTTGTTCTTGGAAAATACAAGGATATCGTCCAGATAAACCATGACGAACTTGTCGAGGTAATCCATGAATATATAGTTCATCAGACGAGAGAAGGTGGCGGGAGCATTCGTTAAGCCGAATGACATGACGGTGTACTCGTATGATCCATACCAAGTCACGAAGGTGGTTTTTGGGATGTCCTCTTCACGAACACGGATCTGGTGGTAACCCAACCTCAAGTCGAGTTTGGAGAACACTGATGAGCCAGCCAGTTGACCATAAAGATCATTGATCCGAGGAAGCGGATATTTATTCTGAATGGTAGCTTGGTTTATAGGACGATAGTCTTGGACTAATCGGTTTGTCCCATCCTTCTTCTTAACAAAGAGAGAAGGTGCTCCCAAAGGAGAGCAACTTGGGCGAATGAAACCTTTGACAAGAGATTTGTCGATTTCCTCCTTAAGCTCAATGAGTTCATGTGGAGGCATCTTGTAGGGTCGTTTGGCTATAGGGGTGGTGCCTGGTTTCAAGTCGATAATGAATTCGATAGCTCTAGCAGGGGGAACCCCTGGAAGTTCTTCTGGGAAGATGTCTTGGAATTCACGAACGACGGGAATGTTTTCAATGCCCTCGAGTGGTGCAGCGTTCAACGCATTCAAGACATAAAGCCGTGCCTCGGCGTTCTGAACTAGATGAGCTTGGTAAGCAATTATTTCATCAGAAGGGTGTAGCAGATGGACGACCTTAGTGGCGCAAACTATAGAAGCAGTATGCGCTTTCAACCAATCCATTCCCAGAATAAGGTCGATGCTACAAGACTTCAGTACGATGGGAGAGGCAAGGAATTCCAGTCCTTCGATTTCAACAGGGACGTCGTTGCAAATCATGGAGGTCCGACATTGGCCCGCGGGAGTGTGTACTAATAGAAAAGTGTTCAGGTCCTCGCTTTTAATGCCATGCGTGAATGCAAAATCCTCTGACATGAATGAATGTGATGCACCTGTATTAAATAAAACAGATGCTGGTGCTGAATTTACGAGGAGTGTACCCATCACGGTAGCGGGCTGGTCTAGAACTTCATTGAGATCAACGTGGTCGGCATGAATACGACCATAAGACTTGGCATTGTTGTTGCGGGGCTGGTTGCTTCCACAACCAGTTGCTTGGAGGGCCAGTTGATTCTGGTTCTGATTGCAATCCCTAGCACGGTGACCTGGTTGACGACACTTGTAGCACAGACCATTGTTGGGATTGGGAACAGGGGCTTGTGGTGGTGGAGCTGGAAGTCTTGGCTGCCTAGTAAGAGGAGCAGGCAGACGAGGTGCAGCATAGGTCTGCCTTGGGGCAGGTGCATTCAGCTGGTACATGCTGTTGGGAATCCATATCTTGCGCTTCTGCGAGGACGGGCCCGAAGATGATCATGTGTCACGGTTGCGCCTGTGAGAGCTTTGGTATTCCTGCAGACCAGTTTCGACATTGATGGCCTTGTTCACCAGGGTGGCAAAATCAGCAAAGTCATGCACTAGAAGTGCGAGCTTGATGTCAGCTTGAAGGCCATCACGGAACTTCTCCTATCTGCGTGCATCATTTGCAATGTCTTCCTCAGCATAGTGGGACAAGTCAAGAAACTCCTGCTAATAAGCTTCAATAGTCTTGTTGCCTTGGGTGAGGTTGCGAAACTCGCGCTTCTTACGGTCCATGACTCCCTCAGGAATGAAGCGAGCATGGAAGGCAGATTGGAAGTCTGGCCAGGTGATGATTGTTCCAACTGGCAGAGTATGCATGTGGCTGTCCCACCATTGAGCTGCGGGTCCCTTCAAGAAGAAGGAAGCAAAGGTGACATAGCTGGCAGGGGCTACATCAGCAGACTCCATCTCATAGGTGATGTCACGGAGCCAGTCATCAGCATACAGAGGCTGAGTTGAGCTGCGGTACACAGTTGGGTTCAGGCGCATGAAATCCTGCAGAGTTACTCGGGTTGGCTGCTGGTTCATATTGGGGCGAGGAAACTGAGCCATCATATTCTCCATGAACTGACGATTCATCTCAAGCTGTTGGATCATACCATCCATGTACTCAGGCGGTGGTGGGAAGTTGCCACCATGACCACGACCACCTGGTCTAACCAGCCTGCTAATATATAACAGGGGTAGTTCAGCATCGAGAAATTGCGAGGTCAAGAATCATTCAAGATGAAACATGCATAATGAAAGGAACACGATAGATACTGCATAGTAGATGGCATATCTTACAAAAGTGATCATGCATAGAGTTCGGTACACAGAGTTCAGTACATAGACTAATACATCATAGGCGGCACGCAGGCTTGCGGCGAATGCATCTAACACTAACAAGCAAGCCTACATCAGTCCCAGGAGGAACTGTGGAGGTAGGTGTAGCCTGACAGCTGGTAGTGACGCGAAGGGAAGACCTCCACGCGAGTAGCCTGGGGTCCGCGGATACTCTGGTGCGGAACCCGATGCGCAGGTGGCAGGAGAGGACCAAGTGCGGGAGAGTAGCCTCCCACATCTGGCCAGCCGACGCCCTGGGGCATCACAGTCCTGGCAGGGTAGATCGCAGAACGCGACAGATCACCAAATCGGACAGAGGGGTGCAACAACGTCAGAGCACGATACAGGTGCTGACGGGTGGTGTAAAGCTTGTGGCGAAGAGCTCGGTTAGCTCTATCTAGCCCATCAGCATGCAGAACCAGGTTCTGATGGTAGAAGGGCTCTCGGGTGACAGTTGAGTAGGCAGTAGTGTAGTATCCCTCCGCACGAACATCGGATGTGATAGCAATGTGCCTGAAGGGGGAGGTGTCCAACTCCTGATACTCTCCACGAAGACGTGTCAGAGCAGCATAAGTAGCATCATGGACCGCCATGTCGATAGTAACTCCAACACCATGAGCAGTGTGCAGCATGGTAGTGGAGTCATACTCCCGAGAGTAGAGGTGGACGATGGCACGGTACTGCTCCTGGTTGAAGTCCTGGTACTCCTCATAAACGGTGTACTCAGGGTGCCAGCGATAACCCAGACAGGTCATCATCTCAACCAACACAGCAGGTGATCCTGAGGCACCAATGGCCGTCGTGTGGCTCACGACCTGTCTTGTGGGTTCCATCTGAAAACAAAGATGTTTTCACAGGAGTCAAATGACAATGTGGATAATGTTCAAATATACTACTCTAATGAATAGCTAGGGCTTATCCAACTTTGGGGTGAACGTGGTCACGGGGTCCTAATGTTAAAGTTAGTAAACTCGTTTAACCCGAGTAGGAGAGAGTTCAGAGTCCCAGAGTAAGGATCAAGGAGTAAAAGATCCTAATACCACCCAGATGGCGACGTGGGCCCATAAGGCACACAGCCATGTTAGTAAAAGTTTTTGTAATGTACTCGACTTCGGCCAAGGAGTGTGGAAGGGGGATTCCTATAGGTAGTCGGCTCTGATACCAACTTGTGATGCCCCCAATTCAATCGTACACTAATCATACACGCAAACGTGTACGATCAAGATCAGGGACTCACGGGAAGATATCACAACACAACTCTACAAATAAAATAAGTCATACAAGCATCATATTACAAGCCAGAGGCCTCGAGGGCTCGAATACAAGAGCTCGATCATAGACGAGTCATCGGAAGCAACAATATCTGAGTACAGACATAAGTTAAACAAGTTTGCCTTAAGAAGGCTAGCACAAACTGAGATACAGATTGAAAGAGGCGCAGGCCTCTTGCCTGGGATCCACCTAAACTACTCCTGGTCGTCGTCAGTGGGCTGCACGTAGTAGTAGGCACCTCCCGAGTAGTAGTAGTAGTAGTCGTCGACGGTGGCATCTGGCTCCTGGGCTCCAACGTCTGGTCGCAGCAATCGGGTGTAGGAAAGGGTACATGATCATTTTTTCAAAATCATGCACTTGATTTTATTTCCCGACCATTTTTCCAAATTGTGATTTTTTTAATAATATTGCGAACAATTTTGCAAAACGACTAACATTTTTTGAATCTGCAATTTTTTTATGGTTTTCTAAACATTTTTGAATTCACATATATTGTATGATTTCTCAAACATTTTGTTTGAAAACTCGTAACTTCAGAATATTAGATCCTGAATTAATTTAAAGAAGAAAGAAAACAGAAAAAACAAACAAGTAAAATCAGAAGAAACTGGGGAGTAAAGCCCCGCACATGGGCCGGCCCATGAATGCATAGATGGGTCATGCGTGAGAAAAGAAAGATAAAAATAAAAGAGGGAGAAAGCAACCGTGAGTACTCATCCAAAGTACTCGCAAGCAAGGAGCTACACTACATATGTATGCATTGGTATCGAAGGGAATAAGGGTATCATATGTGGGCTGAACTACAGAATGCCGGAATAAGAGGGGGGTAGCTAGTCATGTCGAAGACTACGCTTCTGGTAACCTCCATCTTGCAGCAGGAGAAGAGAGTAGGTGGTAAGTTCACCAAGTATCATCGCATAGCATAATCCTAATTGATGATCCTCTCCTCGTCGCCCTGTTAGAGAGCGACCACCGGTTGTATCTGGCACTTGGAAGGGTGTGTTTTATTAAGTATCCGGTTCTAGTTGTCATAAGGTAAAGGTACAACTCCAAGTCGTCCTGTTACCGAAGATCACGGCTATTCGAATAGATTAACTTCCCTGCAGGGGTGCACCACATAACCCAACACGCTCGATCCCATTTGGCCGGACACACTTTTCTAGGTCATGCCCGGCCTCGGAAGATCAACACATCGCAGCCCTACCTAGGCACAACAGAGAGGTCAGCACGCCGGTCTAAACCCTATGGCGCAGGGGTCTGTGCCCATCGCCCATTGCACGCCTGCACGTTGCGAGGGCGGCCGGAAGCAGAACTAGCCCCCTTAATACAAGAGAAGGCTTACGTTCCAATCCGGCGCGCGCCGCTCAGTCGCTGACGTCACGAAGGCTTCGGCTGATACCACAACGTCGAGTGCCCATAATTGTCCCCACGTAGATGGTTAGTCCGTATAGGCTAGTAGCCAGACTCAGATCAAATACCAAGATCTCGTTAAGCATGTTAAGTATCCTCGAACGCCGAATAGGGCCAGGCCCACCTCTCTCCTAGGTGGTCTCAACCTGCCCTGTCGCTCCGCCACAAAGATCCACTCGCGGGTACTCCTACAAGCTGACCCATCTTTGGTCACCACATGTACCATGTATAAAGTATATAGTATATACCCGTGATCACCTCCCGAGTGATCACGGCCCGATAGTATAGCATGGCAGACGGACAAGAATGAAGGGCCACTGATGATAAACTAGCATCCTATACTAAGCATTAGGATTGCAGGTAAAGGTAACAACAGTAGTAGCAAGGACAGGCTATGCAACAGGATAGGATTAACGGAAAGCAGTAACATGCTACACTACTCTAATGCAAGCAGTATAGAGGAGAGTAGGCGATATCTAGTGATCAAGGGGGGGCTTGCCTGGTTGCTCTGGCAAGAGAGAGTGGTCGTCAATACCGTAGTCGTACTGGGTAGCAGCGGCGTCGGTCTCGGTGTCTAGCGAGAGAAGAGGGGGAAGAAACAATAAATATAATGCAAACAAATGCCTGACAATGCATGACATGACAAAGCGTGATGCTAGGTGTGCCCTAACGCGGTATGAGGTGGTACCGATGAAGGGGGAAAACATCCGGGAAAGTATCCTCAGTGTTTCGCGTTTTCGGGCAGAGGAGCCGGAGGGGGAAAGTTGCGTGTTTGCTATGCTAGGGATGCGTGGCGGACGAACGGGCTGCGTATCCGGGTTCGTCTCGTCGTTCTGAGCAACTTTCATGTTGAAAATATTTTAATCCGAGTTACGGATTAAAAGATATGATTTTCTAAAGATTTTTATTAATTTCTGGAATTTAATTAATTATTTAAATTAATTCGAAATGAACTAATGACATCAGCATGATGTCATGCTGACATCAGCAGTCAACAGAGTTGACTGGTCAACCTGACCAGTGGGTCCCACTGGTCAGTGACACATTTTATTTAAACAGTTTAATTAATCTAATCAAAATTAATTAGGGGTGGGCCCCACTGTCATACTAATTAATTATCTAATTAACTAACCAGGTTAATTAGATAACTAATGTTTAATTAGTTTAATTATTTGTTTAGTTTAATTAATCAAAATTAATTAAGTTAATTATTTCTGTAATTAATTAATTAATTATATTATTATTATTTTATATTTTTAGTTCTTTTTTAAATAAAACGTTCTGGGCTAGGCCCACCTGTCATTGGTCTAGAGGGGCTAGCGGGCACGGGCGCTACGGGTGTGTGGACGTTGCTGGGGCGGAGGCCACGACCCAGCGCAGCAGGGCGCCGGCGGCCACGACGCTGGTTAGGGGAAGCGGCGGAGGGGAGGAACTGGAGCAGGAGGCCAGCGCAATTGGCCGTGGTGGCCAGCGGGTTCGTCGCGGGCGGTCTCGAGTAGAGACATCGACCGGGGCGACGTCTGCGTGCGAGGAGCAGCAGCGGACAACGGGAAGCGGGGCGAAGGCGAGCGGCGGGTCCGGCGAGCTGCAGCAGCGCCGACACGGGCGGCGGCAGATGACGGTGGCGGGGCAAGCGGGGCGCAGCGGGATGGAGTGGGCTGGTGGTGGTCGCGTCGTAGGCAGCAAGGGGCTGCGGTGGTGCGGGCCACGGCAGGCGCGAGCGCTCAAGGAAGGAGGAGCACGGCGGGTGCGGCTCGGCGCGGCTGCGGGTGCGCGCGACGGCACGCCGGGCGAGGCGAGGCCGCGGTGAGCACGGGCGCCACACGCGCGGCGGGAGCAGAGAGGGAAATGGGGGTGGCGATGCAGGGGCAGGGCCACGGGCGGCTGCGGGTGGCGGAGACAGGGGAAGGAGAGGAGGGCGAGGCGCGTGTGGGTCGGCGGCGAGATGCATGCGCACAGCCGGAGCGCGTGCAGGGCGGGCAAGGTTCTCAAACTCTCTACTGTAAGCATCAACAGCCATCTTACTCTGGGTGAAACTACAAAACTCTTCTCTCTTGCGATCAATGAGAGCCTGAGGAATGTGATGCTCACGAAAAGCCTCAGTGAAATCTCTCCAGGTGGTTTTCTGGCCAGCTGGAAGCATAGCCTCATAGTTCTGCCACCAAATACTAGCAGGACCTTCCAGGTGATATGCAGCATAGGTGACCTTGTCACTTTCAGCTACGTTCGCAAAATGCAGCTTGTGTGTGATACTACGGAGCCAGTCATCTGCATCGAGTGGTTCAATGGAATGATGGAAGGTAGGTGGTTTCAGACCAATGAAATCATAGATGGACGCTGACTCTTTGTGCTGACGGGAGGTGTTCTCCTCAATACGTGCTAACAAGCGGTTAGACTCTCGCTTGTTCTTCTCAACCTCTAACATGAACTCTGCCGACGAAGACTGGTCGGGAGGATCCTCATCCCTACCATCTCCGTGGTTCCGGATACGAGCAACAGAACTTCGGTTAACCGGCAACATCCTGAAGAACCAACCAAGGGAACAAGGATGGATTCAGCATCATCATAAGGATGTATATTATAGTACGAGAAAAATACTATCTCTTGAACTTCTAGGACAAATCCGGCAGCATAACGGTAGTAAGATGCTCAAAATGAAACATCCTGCAAATCAAGGGGTAGCACCATACTCAATGACGTCACTCAAGGTTCTGAGATATTACTAAACAGGCTACACCGGAGATACTCGAACTGGGATATGACTCAGATCAACCAAACCGTAGAGACTACGGAGTAGTAACACGTGATCCTGATAGACGGAATAGAAAGCCTAGTTCCTTAACCCCGTAGGAAAGATAGGATGACTCAGATCAGAAGGCATGAGGCATAAGGAGTAAAAAGAGCCTTATGTTCCCTTCCACAATCAATTCCCCTATATAGCTAAAGAATTTCTAGACTCAACTTCGACCAGGTTGGCTTGGCAATCCTACAGGCAGTCAGGCTCTGATACCAAAGCTGTCGGGACCCCGATCCTAAGTCACACCGATCTAGCATGTAACACATCATATCACTTTGCGGCCTCACGCACGGTATTTCCACGGGTGCCACCTTACCTGGCCCGGGACCGTTTGCGCCTTTTGACTCACGTATATGATAGTGTTGCTAGCATCCTTATGACAAAGAACCCGGGCCGACATGGCTAGTCGTGAAACCGAAGCGGCACTAACCCATGAGGACAGGCATACATGAACCACATCGAGCATGTCGGTCATCAACGTGTGAATCCGAGCTATAGCACTGGGCTAACAGGACTCCGGTAACCTGGGCTGTAGCAGGCTTGGCAGGAATCCGGATGTCACCGCGTGACATTTCCCCGAAGGGACAGACACAGGAACAAAATGAAACACATGCCGGCCAGTCAAGTGTTCCGAGTAGTAGTGCTAGGCTAGCAGGACTCCGGTGAACCGGGCTGTAGCGGACTACTATCGCTCAGAAAGCACTAGACTACATTTCCCCATACGATAGGCTACCAAGGGTAAACAACTAGATTGTAGGATCCCACACATAGCAATACACGTTACACGTACGCATAACATGCAAGTATGTGTTGTACAACATGGCATCACAACATAACACAAACTCATAAAGATAAAGGCTCAGAAGAGCCACATAGCATCAATACAAACAGGGGTCACATGACCCATCATTCAGAACATACAAGCAACGGAAGCATTACATGTCTGAGTACAGACAACTACAAAAGAAAAGGGCTGAGAAGCCTGACTATCTACAAGACCCTCCCAAGGGTAAAAGATCGTAGCTGAGGTAACAAGCTACTCGTCGAAGTCCAAGCGGAACTACTAGTAAGATAGATGTCTCATCTGCAAAACATAAATAAAGCAAACATGAGTACAAAGGTACTCAGCAAGACTTACATCAGATCCTATCATATATGCATTTGTATCAAGAAGGTAATGTGGGGTTTAGTTGCAGCAAGCCAGCTTTGACTCAGTGGCTATCCTGTTCTACGACAACGAGAAACTTCTTTGAGATGAGGCAGCGCACACGAGTCCACTAATCACCACATCAATACACTACTATGGATTCATCCTCGTCTCCCTACGAGAAGGCCATCCATAGCACTCACACTTGTCTTGAGCATTTTAGAGTATCCACTTTAAGTTGTCTATGTACCACATAAGCATCCAAGAAGTCCATAACCGAGGACACGGCTACTCGAATAGATCATGATAACCCTGCAGGGGTGTACTTCATCACACACGCTCTCACCACTTATCACCATGTACACGTCATGTATCTCGGCAACCTTCAAGCGGAAGCCTGGCGAGGGTGTCGGCCACGACCTGACTAACCACGCAAGACTCTAGTCCAGGTTTATCGCCTATTCGGGTTCCATCCGCAAGGAGATCCAGCCAAGGTTTCGCTCACGGCCCCAAACGATGTGTACAGGGTTCCCGAGCCCACCATCCGGGTGCCACTCGGTACACCGGGCCACGTGTGCGTAGTCTGTCCCAAGTCCACCCTGCCGGGTGCCACTCGGTAGAAAAATAGCACTACCTACAAACACCAGAAACTATTTGCAACTCCTGGACAGAGTTCAAGGCGGTTAATAAGTCGAGAGAGCTTGGAGCACCCGGAGCCCAATGTGTGGTAGTAGCTAGTCATTGGACAACTTACACAGAACTCAGTTCTTAAGGACGGTCCCAATGAGACAACCCACCATGTACTCCTACATGGCCTCTCACCGCTACCTTTACCAAGTCATGTTCACACGCTTAATTCTCAACATCAGAACATAGCATAACACTCCAATCCATTTCCAATGAATCAGACCTGACACAACTCTAAGCAATAGCAGGCAAGGCATGGCAAGAACACAACATGGCTCAAGCAACTCCTACACATGCTAGTGGGTTTCAACTATTTACTATGGCAATGACAGGTCATGCAGAGGAATGGGTTCAACTACCGTAGCATAAAGTAGCAGTTGAATCGTTGTTTCCCTAATGCAATAAATGAGAGCAGGAGCAAGAGAGTAGGATATTATTGGAATGAACAAGGGGGGGTTGCTTGCCTGGTAGATCAACAGGGGGGCACTACTCCTTAGACAGGTACTCTCGAACACTTTCCGGAGCAGGACCTATCGAGAAGGAACGGTGTCGACAATCAATACACAAGCATATGCAATAATATGATGCATGAACATGGCATGAAGATGTGATGTTGTTTGAGCTAATGCAACTAGCATTCATTTGGTTAAAGTCCATTTGAATTAAAGATTCAAATGCAACTCCAAAATAAGCTCTTAAATATGCCATAAGTGTGTTTTCACATATACAGCATGTATAGGTTGGTTTGTCATGCATGAAAATGGTATAGATGGATAGATTGAATTTTTCTGATAATTTTTCATATATAAATTATGTCAATCTGAGCTACGGTTGAATTG
Source organism: Triticum dicoccoides (assembly GCF_002162155.2). Taxonomy (NCBI): domain Eukaryota; kingdom Viridiplantae; phylum Streptophyta; class Magnoliopsida; order Poales; family Poaceae; genus Triticum; species Triticum dicoccoides. Next base: position 45,596,834 of record NC_041380.1, on the reverse strand, counting down.
ATATGAATTTTTGAAGTTTTGAATATTTTCTGGAATTTCCTGTTTAAAAATAATTCCAGAAAATGAATAATTGCGTCAGCATGACGTCAGCACTGCATCAGCGGTCAACGGCGCTGACCAGGTCAAACCTGACGTGTGGGGTCCACACGTCAGTGACATAGTGTTAAGCAGGGGGAGTTATTTCTAATCTAATTTAGGTTAGTGGCGCTGGGCCCATTGTCAGTGTCATAGAGGGTAGTAATTAACGCCTAACTACAAGCCACGTCAGCCCGCCGGAGTTTGGCCGGCGGCGACCAATACCACGGCGGCAACTCGCCGGACTTGCGCTACGAGCGGCGGATGGACGCGAGGAGACCACCGGGACGTAGCCCGTCGTCGTCCGCATCCAGCAAAGTTGGTGGGAGGCTACGGGGGCGCCGGAGCTCGCCGGAGCGGAGCTCACGGCGGCGGCCGGAGCTCGGGCTCAAGCGGCTGCGGGCTACAGAGCACGGGGAGGCAGGGGAGAAGGGGGAATCGATGCAGGGGCTCACGGCGGACTCGATGGCGTCGACGGCGAGCTCGGGTATAGCCGGACGGCGACATGCGGGCGGTGGAGATCTGCGGCGGCCGGCGATGAAGAAGATGACGGTGGCGACGATGGAGGCCGTCCGGAGGTGCGTGGCTCGACGAGCAGGGAGAGGGGATCGCGAAGGAGCTGTGGAGCGCGTTGGGGAGGCGAGGCCGTGGCTGTGGGCGCGGCAGAAGTGGCCGGTGGCGGCGGTGGCGCTCGGCCATGAGAGAGAGAGCGACGGAGAGGAGAGGAGAGGACTGGGGAGAGTGAGAGGGGTACGGGGCGGCGCGTGGCGATGTCAGGGCGTTCCAGGGCGACGAGGAGGACGCCAGGCAGGCAGCTGCGTGCCCGCGCGCACGCGTCGGGCACAGCTTCCCCTCTGCCTACTGGCAAGAGGAGGAAGACGGCCATGCCCCTGGTGGGCTGGGCCAGAACAGAGATGGGCCGGCCAGAGGCGCCAGGTAAGATGCCCAGGTAAGGGTTTTTTTCTATTTTTGTTCTGTTTTCTATTTATCTGACATTTGTTCTGATTGAGTAATAATACTAAATCAATTTATTTTCTTCTGAAAATTAATGTAGGAACTTAATTGGATTATTCCAAAGCCCCACAGTAAAAATCAGAATTATTGGACAATATTTCATATATAATAAAATATTTCCCCAACGCAAATAATTACTGGATTAACTCAAATGGCCAAAAATAAATACTTCTGAGCTCCCAAAAATATTGGTTGGGATTTTACCTCTGGCCAATATTTTTAGAGAAAATCAGGAACATTTTCTTGGGCCAAATTGAAACAATTTTTATCTGGGTCATTTCCAGAAATGATTTCTGAGGGTTTCACAAATCCCCATTTCAAATTTAAATGGAATTTAAACATGATGCACAACTGACTAGATGGTCTAGGTCATACCAGAACTAGGGATGTGACAACTCGCCCCCACTCGGAAGAATCTCGTCCCGAGATTCAGGAGTCGGCGGAAGGAAAGTGGGGTACTCAAGTCGAAGACGATCTTCACGCTCCCAAGTAGCTTCTCTCTCGGAATGATGAGACCACTGAACCTTGAGAAACTTGATGTTATGACGTCGAGTGACACGCTCTGCTTGATCAAGGATGCATACAGGGTACTCTCGATATGTGAGGTTATCTTGGAGATCAAGCGTTTCGTGGTCCACTCCGCGGATGGGATCCGAGAAGCAACGCCTGAGTTGAGAGACGTGGAAGACATCATGAACTCGAGAAAGATGTGGTGGTAGTTCCAACTGGTAGGCAACCTCTCCTCGTTTAGCGAGAATGAGAAAGGGACCAATGTAACGAGAAGCCAACTTTCCCTTGATACCGAATCGATGGGTACCCTTCAAAGGGGTAACCCGAAGGTAAGCTTTGTCTCCAATTTCATAATCCACTTCCTTATGACTACGGTCATACTGGCTCTTTTGACGGGATTGGGCTGTTTTCAAATTTTCACGAATGATGCGAACTTGCTCTTCTGCCTCCTGGATCATATCCGGTCCAAAGAATTGTCTTTCACCGGTTTCTAACCAGTTCAAAGGTGTTCGACATCTTCGTCCATACAGAACCTCAAAAGGAGCTTTCTTGAGGCTGGATTGATAGCTATTGTTATAAGAAAACTCGGCAAAAGGAAGACACTTCTCCCAATCCATACCGAATGAGATAACACAAGCTCTAAGCATGTCTTCAAGAATCTGGTTGACCCTTTCCACCTGACCACTTGATTGAGGGTGGAAAGCGGTACTGAAAGAAAGATGGGTGCCCATGGCAGTTTGGAAACTCTCCCAGAAATGAGAAGTGAAAAGACTACCACGGTCTGAATTGATCTCTAGTGGAACACCATGAAGTGACACTATTCGAGAAATATATAAGTCAGCGAGCTGACTAGCAGTGATATTCTCTCGAACAGGTAGGAAGTGAGCCACTTTGGAAAGACGATCAATGACTACGAAGATAGCGTTATTCCCTTTCTTGGTCCTGGGAAAGCCGGTGATGAAGTCCATACCAACTTTATCCCATTTCCACTCAGGAATAGCTAAAGGTTGAAGGGTGCCAGCAGGTCTCTCATGCTCTGCCTTCACGCGACGACAAACATCACAGTTAGCAATAAACTGAGCGATTTCTCTCTTCATCCTAGTCCACCCGAACCTCTGGCGTAGGTCCTGATACATCTTAGTACTACCGGGATGAATCGTGAGAGGAGATTCATGCGCCTCCTTAAGGATTAATTGTCGAAGATGTTGATTCTTGGGAACCACCAAGCGACTCTCAAAGAAAACAACACCACGATCATCTATAGAGAAACTACCACCAACTCCCTTGTTAATGTTTCTCTTGATCCGGGAAATTCCCGTATCCTGCTTTTGAGCAGAGATGATCTGATCCACAAGAGTAGGTTTCGCCACCAAGGTAGAAAGGAATCCGTGAGGAGCAATGTGAAGGTTAAGCTTACAGAATTCCTCATGAAGAAGTGGTCGGCCTTGCTGCAACATGAGATTGTTGCAATAGGACTTACGACTTAGCGTATCAGCCATGACATTCCCCTTGCTTGGGGTGTAGGTAATCCCTAAGTCATAATCTGAGATCAACTCCAGCCAACGTCTTTGCCTAAGGTTCAAATCTGGTTGGGTGAAGATATATTTGAGACTCTGGTGATCGGTATAAATCTCGCAACATTTACCAAGAAGGTAATGTCGCCAGGTCTTAAGTGCATAGACTACGGCTGCAAGCTCTAGATCATGTGTAGGATAATTCTCCTCATGTGGATGCAACTGTCGAGATGCATAGGCAATCACATGGCGATCTTGCATAAGAATGCAACCTAGTCCCTGTCGTGAGGCATCACAATAGATAACAAAGTCCTTAGTGAAATCCGGTGGCACAAGTATGGGAGCAGAAGTCAAGCGTCTTTTCAGTTCCTGAAAATTGTGCTCGCACTGTGGGGACCACTCAAACTTTTTATATTTCTTGAGAAGTTCCGTGAGAGGTTTGGCCACTTTGGAGAAGTTCTCAATGAACCGGCGACAATAACTGGCTAGGCCAAGGAAACTCCTAACTTGCTTAACTGTTTCAGGCGGAGTCCAATCAAGAACGGCCTGAACTCTCTCGGGATTGACGGCAATGCCCTTACCAGAGATCACGTGGCCCAGATAGGTCACTTCTGACAACCAGAATTCACACTTGGAGAACTTGGCATAAAGGCGGTGCTCTCTGAGTTTTCCTAGCACAAGTCTAAGATGTTCGGCATGCTCTTCCTCGTTCTTCGAGTAAATAAGGATATCATCGAGGTAAACCACGACGAACTTATCTAAGTACTCCATGAAGATCGAGTTCATCAAGCGGGAGAATGTAGCTGGAGCGTTGGTTAGACCAAAGGACATGACGGTATACTCATACTGGCCATAACGAGTGACAAAAGCCGTCTTAGGAATGTCCCCAAATCTGATCTTGATTTGGTGGTAGCCTAACCTCAAATCCATCTTGGAAAAGACTGAGGATCCAGCGAGCTGATCATACAGGTCGTTGATCCTGGGGAGCGGATACTTGTTCTTTATCGTGACCAAATTAACGGGACGATAATCTACAACCATCCGGTCCGTACCATCCTTCTTCTTGACGAAGAGAACGGGGCAAGCCCAGGGAGAAGAACTAGGACGGATGAAACCCTTTTGCAAGGATTCATCGAGTTGTTTCTTAAGCTCAGCTAGTTCTAAGGGTGCCATCTTGTAAGGTCTCCTAAAGATTGGAGCGGTTCCTGGGATAAGATCTATGACAAATTCTACATCTCTGTCAGGTGGAATACCTGGCAGTTCCTCTGGAAAAACATCCGGAAAGTCACGGGCTACCGGGATATCTTCAAGGTCAGGAAGACGGTTGGCATTAAGAAAATAGAGCTGTCGCTTTGCAACCCTAGTGGAGACGGTGACTATCTTGCCAGATGGGTGTGTAAGCTGAACAGACCTAGTGTAACAATGAATCTTGGCATAATGAGCTTTCATCCAATCCATACCCAAGATGATGTTGATATCTGTAGACTTGAGGGCTATAAGCGATGCAAGGAATACAAGTCTGTCAACAAGGATTTCATTACTATGGCTTATTCTGGTAGTTTGCCATCTAGACGCCGGAGTTTGGATTTCAAGTGTAATTGGCATATCACAAAATGACATGTCGTGCAAACGAGCATAGCCTTCAGAGATGAAGGAGTGAGATGCTCCGGTATCGAACAGAACCGAAGCTGGATGGCAATTCACAAGGAGGGTACCAAGAACGACATCCGGATCATCATGAGTGTCTTTAGCTGAGATGTGATGCACACATCCACGTTCAGTGGGAGCTGACTTGACACTAATCATCTTGCGTGATGGCTTACCACGGCCAACAGACTTCTCAGGCTGGGGTGGAGCATAGTTGGTTTGAGAGCAGTCACGTGCATAGTGTCCTGGCTCTCCGCATGTGAAACAAGTCCCTGAAGTAGGACGTGGACCTGCTTTGACAAGCGGTCTACCAATAGGCCTGGATGGAGCATACTGCTGAACTGGGTGAGGTGCCACACAAGATGACCTTGGTGTATAACCGGGTGGAAGAGCGGAGCTCGGAACCCAAATCCGGCGCTTCTGCGAGGTAGAACCGGAGGAAGAAACCAAATCACAGGTGTGCTTACGAGGCTCCTCGTAAGTGAGCTGAGCTGTCTCCGCATTAATGGCCTTGTTCACAAGAGCCTGGAATGTATTGCAATGATGCAAGTGGAGATCACGACGCAACTTGGGGTTGAGACCCTTCCAGAACCTAGCCTGCTTCTTGGCGTCCGTGGACACTTCTTCTGTAGCATAGCGGGCAAGGTTCTCAAACTCTCTACTGTAAGCATCAACAGCCATCTTACTCTGGGTGAAACTACAAAACTCTTCTCTCTTGCGATCAATGAGAGCCTGAGGAATGTGATGCTCACGAAAAGCCTCGGTGAAATCTCTCCAGGTGGTTTTCTGGCCAGCTGGAAGCATAGCCTCATAGTTCTGCCACCAAATACTAGCAGGGCCTTCCAGGTGATATGCAGCATAGGTGACCTTGTCACTTTCAGCTACGTTCGCAGAATGCAGCTTGTGTGTGATACTATGGAGCCAGTCATCTGCATCGAGTGGTTCAATGGAATGATGGAAGGTAGGTGGTTTCAGACCAATGAAATCATAGATGGACGCTGACTCTTTGTGCTGACGGGAGGTGTTCTCCTCAATACGTGCTAACAAGCGGTTAAACTCTCGCTTGTTCTTCTCAACCTCTAACATGAACTCTGCCAACGCAGACTGGTTGGGAGGATCCTCATCCCTACCATCTCTGTGGTTCCGGATACGAGCAACAGAACTTCGGTTAACCGGCAACATCCTGAAGAACCAACCAAGGGAACAAGGATGGATTCAGCATCATCATAAGGATGTAGATTATAGTACGAGAAAAATACTATCTCTTGAACTTCTAGGACAAATCCGGCAGCATAACGGCACTAAGATGCTCAAAATGAAACATCCTGCAAATGAAGGGGTAGCACCATACTCAACGTCGTCACTCAAGGTTCTGTGATATTACTAAACAGGCTACACCGGAGATACTCGAACTGGGATATGACTCAGATCAACCAAACCTTAGAGACTACGGAGTAGTAACACATGATCCTGATAGACGGAAGAGAAAGCCTAGTTCCTTAACCCCGTAGGAAAGATAGGATGACTCAGATCAGAAGGCATGAGGCATAAGGAGTAAAAAGAGCCTTACGTTCCCTTCCACAATCAATTCCCCTATATAGCTAAAGAATTTCTAGACTCAACTTCGACCAGGTTGGCTTGGCAATCCTACAGGCAGTCAGGCTCTGATACCAAAGCTGTCGGGACCCCGATCCTAAGTCACACCGATCTAGCATGTAACACATGATATCACTTTGCGGCCTCACGCACGGTATTTCCACGGGTGCCACCTTACCTGGCCCGGGACCATTTGCGCCTTTTGACTCACGTATATGATAGTGTCGCTAGCAACCATATGACAAAGAACCCGGACCGACATGGCTAGTCGTGAAACCGAAGCGGCACTAACCCATGAGGACAGGCATACATGAACATCGAGCATGTCGGTCATCAACGTGTGAATCCGAGCTATAGCACTGGGCTAACAGGACTCCGGTAACCCGGGCTGTAGCAGGCTTGGCAGGAATCCGGATGTCACCGCGTGACATTTCCCCGAAGGGACAGACACAGGAACAAAATGAAACACATGCCGGCCAGTCAAGTGTTCCGAGCAGTAGTGCTAGGCTAGCAGGACTCCGGTGAACCCGGCTGTAGCGGACTACTATTGCTCAGAAAGCACTAGACTACATTTCCCCATACGATAGGCTGCCAAGGGTAAACAACTAGATTGTCGGATCCCACACATAGCAATACACGTTACACGTACGCATAACATGCAAGTATGTGTTGAACAACATGGCATCACAACATAACACAAACTCATATAGATAAAGGCTCAGAAGAGCCACATAGCATCAATACAAACAGGGGTCACATGACCCATCATTCAGAGCATACAAGCAACGGAAGCATTACATGTCTGAGTACAGACAACTACAAAAGAAAAGGGCTGAGAAGCCTGACTATCTACAAGACCCTCTCAAGGGTACAAGATCGTAGCTGAGGTAACAAGCTACTCGTCGAAGTCCAAGCGGAACTACTAGTAAGACAGATGTCTCATCTGCAAATCATAAATAAAGCAAACGTGAGTACAAAGGTACTCAGCAAGACTTACATCAGATCCTATCATATATGCATTTGTATCAAGAAGGTAATGTGGGGTTTAGTTGCAGCAAGCCAGCTTTGACTCAGTGGCTATCCTGTTCTACGACAACGAGAAACTTCTTTGAGATGAGGCAGCGCACACGAGTCCACTAATCACCACATCAATACACTACTATGGATTCATCCTCGTCTCCCTATGAGAAGGCCATCCATAGCACTCACACTTGTCTTGAGCATTTTAGAGTATCCACTTTAAGTTGTCTATGTACCACGTAAGCATCCAAGAAGTCCATAACCGAGGACACGGCTATTCGAATAGATCATGATATCCCTGCAGGGGTGTACTTCATCACACACGCTCTCACCACTTATCACCATGTACACGTCATGTATCTCGGCAACCTTCAAGCGGAAGCCTGGCGAGGGTGTCGGCCACGACCTGACTAACCACGCAAGACTCTAGTCCAGGTTTATCGCCTATTCGGGTTCCATCCGCAAGGAGATCCGGCCGAGGTTTCGCTCACGGCCCCAAACGATGTGTACAGGGTTCCCGAGCCCACCATCCGGGTGCCACTCGGTACACCGGCCACGTGTGCCTAGTCTGTCCCAAGTCCACCCTGCCGGGTGCCACTCGGTAGAAAAATAGCACTACCTACAAACACCAGAAACTATTTACAACTCCTGGACAGAGTTCAAGGCGGTTAATAAGTCGAGAGAGCTTGGAGCACCCAGAGCCCAGTGTGTGGTAGTAGCTAGTCATTGGACAACTTACACAGAACTCAGTTCTTAAGGACGGTCCCAATGAGACAACCCACCATGTACTCCTACATGGCCTCTCACCGCTACCTTTACCAAGTCATGTTCACACGCTTAATTCTCAGCATCAGAACATAGCATAACACTCCAATCCATTTCCAATGAATCAGACCTGACACAACTCTAAGCAATAGCAGGCAAGGCATGGCAAGAACACAACATGGCTCAAGCAACTCCTACACATGCTAGTGCGTTTCAACTATTTACTGTGGCAATGACAGGTCATGCAGAGGAATGGGTTCAACTACCGTAGCATAAAGTAGCAGTTGAATCATTTTGCCCTAATGCAATAAATGAGAGCAGGAGCGATAGAGTAGGATATTATCGGAATGAACAAGGGGGGGTTGCTTGCCTGGTAGATCAACAGGGTGGCACTACTCCTCAGACAGGTACTCTCGAACACTTTCCGGAGCAGGACCTATCGAGAAGGAACGGTGTCGACAATCAATACACAAGCATATGCAATAATATGATGCATGAACATGGCATGAAGATGTGATGTTGTTTGAGCTAATGCAACTAGCATTCATTTGGTTAAAGTCCATTTGAACTAAAGATTCAAATGCAACTCCAAAATAAGCTCTTAAATATGCCATAAGTGTGTTTTCATATATACAGCATGTATAGGCTGGTTTTTCATGCATGAAAATGGTACAGATGGATAGATTGAATTTTTCTGATAATTTTTCATATATAAATTATGTCAATCTGAGCTACGGTTGAATTGATATGAATTTTTGAAGTTTTGAATATTTTCTGGAATTTCCTGTTTAAAAATAATTCCAGAAAATGAATAATTGCGTCAGCGTGACGTCAGCACTGCATCAGCGGTCAACGGCGCTGACCAGGTCAAACCTGACGTGTGGGGTCCACACGTCAGTGACATAGTGTTAAGCAGGGGGGTTATTTCTAATCTAATTTAGGTTAGTGGCGTTCGGCCCATTGTCAGTGTCACAGAGGGGGGTAATTAACGCCTAACTACAAGCCACGTCAGCCCGCCGGAGTTTGGCCGGCGGCGACCAATACCGCGGCCGCAACTCGCCGGACTTGCGCTACGAGCGGCGGATGGACGCGCGGAGACCACCGGGGCATAGCCCGTCGTCGTCCGCATCCAGCAGAGCTGGTGGGAGGCTACGGGGGCGCCGGAGCGGAGCTCACGGCGGCGGCCGGAGCTCGGGCTCAAGCGGCTGCGGGCTACAGAGCACGGGGAGGCAGGGGAGAAGGGGGAATCGATGCAGGGGCTCACGGCGGACTCGATGGCGTCGACGGCGAGCTCGGGGACAGCCAGACGGCGACGTGCGGGCGGTGGAGATCTGCGGCGGCCGGCGATGAAGAAGACGACGGTGGCGACGATGGAGGCCGTCCGGAGGTGCGTGGCTCTACGAGGAGGGAGAGAGGATCGCGGAGGAGCTGTGGAGCGCGTCGGGGAGGCGAGGCTGTGGTTGTGGGCGCGACAGAAGTGGCCGGTGGCGGCGGTGGCGCTCGGCCGTGAGAGAGAGAGTGAGGGAGAGGAGAGGAGAGGACTGGGGAGAGTGAGAGGGGTACGGGGCGGCGCGTGGCGATGTCCGGTCGTTCCAGGGCAACGAGGAGGACGCCAGGCAGGCAGCTGCGTGCCGGCGCGCACGCGTCGGGCACAGCTTCCCCTCTGCCTACTGGCAAGAGGAGGAAGACGGCCATGCCCCTGGTGGGCTGGGCCAAAACAGAGATGGGCCGGCCAGAGGCGCCAGGTAAGAAGCCCACGTAAGGTTTTTTTCTATTTTTGTTCTGTTTTCTATTTATCTGACATTTGTTCTGATTTAGTAATAATACTAAATCAATTTATTTTCTTCTGAAAATTAATGTAGGAACTTAATTGGATTATTCCAAAGCCCCACAGTAAAAATCAGAATTATTGGACAATATTTCATATATAATAAAATATTTCCCCAACGCAAATAATTACTGGATTAACTCAAATGGCCAAAAATAAATACTTCTGAGCTCCCAAAAATATTGGTTGGGATTTTACCACTGGCCAATATTTTTAGAGAAAATCAGGAACATTTTCTTGGGCCAAATTGAAACAATTTTTATCTGGGTCATTTCCAGAAATGATTTCTGAGGGTTTCACAAATCCCCATTTCAAATTTAAATGGAATTTAAACATGATGCACAACTGACTAGCTGGTCTAGGTCATACCAGAACTAGGGATGTGACAATAAATTACTTAAGAATTAGCAAATGGGCTGCAAATTATTTTTAAAAAATAGCAAATTGGCTCTATATTGTCTGCCATAGATTTGGAGGCTGACTTATGGGCCTACTAAGTTCATGCGTACAGAAGGTTTCTGAAAAAAGAAACTTAGCCAACAGTCGACTCTACCAGGGTTAGACCGTTAGATGTCAATCTAACGGCAATCGTGCTTCTTCAGTCTCTGATCTTCCTGCTCCAGCCGCCCAAACCAGCGCCGACGGAATCGCCTGCTCCCGCCTCCCATGGCCGGCTGTGCGCCGGGCAGGCCTCACGGCGCCACCATACTCACATCCCTGGCCTGGCTATCCCTCTACTCATCCACATCTCTTGTTATTTTCCGGTGACGGCAGCCGAACCAGTCAACCCTCGTACTCCCCACCGCGTGGGCAGCCACTATCGTGTCTTTCCTGGCTCTGTGTCATTCCCTTCCTAGACCTCGCCGTCGTCCATCGTCGCACACAAGGAAATGCATCCTTATTACGCGCAAAAAATGATTCCTCCACCTGACATCTAGGACCCACCGAAAGGGCCTCTGTATTTCGCGAAAAAAACATTCTCCCCGCTGACAGGTCGGACCCACCAGCTATATCTTCGCACGCAAGGAAGTGCCTCCTTATTACGCACAAAAAATGAATACTCCCCCTACTAGCTAGGACCCAGCGTAGTGGGAGGCTAACATGTGGGCCTACTAAGTTGACGGGGAGGGAGGGCTTTGTCAACTTAGTCAATATGAATGATTCTAGCTCTAGTGACTATACGATGTCACTCCAACGGTCGTAGTGCTTCTTCAACCTCTGGTCTTCTTGATCCAGCCGCCCAAAGTAGCGACGGTCGTGCCGCCTGCTCCTGCCTCCTGTGGCCGGCTGTGCTGCCACGGAGGCCTCACCGCCCCCTACTACTCACACCGCTGGCCAGGCCCTGCGGCGACGGCAGCCTCACACCACAGCCGAACCAGTGAACCCTCGTACTCCTCTCGGCGTGGGCATCCACTTTCGCGTCTTCCCCGGCTCCACGTCGTCCCCTTCCTAGGCCTCGCCGTCGTCCACCGCCTTGGTGCTCTCGGCGTGACATGATCAATGTGGTCAATGAATGACTTCCATCAGAAAAGCACTGTATGTGGAGAGTCTGACAACTGGGTCCATGGCCGCAGCAAGGAAGTGCCTCCTTATTATACGCAAAATAATTATTCCTCCACCTGACAGCAGGGACCCACCTACGGGAGCCGGCCCGCGCGCGGGGGTCGGCCAGCCGGCGCGGCGACATAGGGCGTGGCGGGTGCCATGACGCGGCCCAGCGCAGGAGGCGACCGACGCGGGCGGGTCGCGCGGGCACCATGCTGCCAGAAACGGCGCTGTTGTCGGCTGCGGCGGCCAGGCGCGCGGGGCAGGAGTCAGCCCGGAGCAGCAGTAAGCTGGAGCGACGACAAGGCGCGCGGCGAGGCATTCCTGGAGGCGACCGGCCGGAGCGAGAGGATGGTACCTGGCCAGCCGGATGCGGGGGCCGGACCGGAGGGAGAGGAGCCGGAGAGGCAGCCAGGTGAGGCAGAGTCGGCGGAGGGCGCGCCCACGAGGCGGAGCGGAGCCGGCGTGGGAGAGGAGCTGGAGGCAGACCCGGCGGTCGTGTGTTGCAGGAGGCGGCCGAGGGCAGCGGCGACGCGGAGTCGGACGTCCGCGTGGCCGCGACCAGGAGTCGGCCGAAGCGAGCAGACGGGCAGAGGCGGACGGAGCAGACTCCGAGCCGGCGCACGCCACGAGCCGGACGCGCCCACAGGTGGAGCAGACATGGCCGGCTAACGGGACGCAGGCGCGGTGACTCGGGCGCAGAGGCGCTCGAACGGAGCGATGCCGAGGAGGCAACGGGGGTCAGCCAGCACATGCACGCGCATGCGCGGGGGGAACGATACGGAGGTGTACAGACACTAACCAACTCGTATCCGGCTGAGAAGTGCATAGCCATTATCTGACTATTGACTATCTAACATCTGACCAACGTATAGGTGTAGTATGGCAGTGTATGGCTATGGTCTGACTTGTGTCCAGCATGAACGCGGCCAAGCATTGGAGAAGCTGGTGGTTGGATCGATGGATTGTATGGCTGGAAAACGAGGACGGTGGAGGAGCCACAACACTGAACATGGGCGCGCAGCCGGCTGCTGCAGCTGGCCGGCGAGGGACTAGGCGCCGTTGAGCAGCGCCGCTGCTGCTTGGACAGCGGGGTGCAAGGCCACGGATGCCCGTATGGAGTTGGTCAGGCGCGCGACGCGGAACGCCTGCGGAGGAGCGAGCGAGGCCGACGATGCCGAGGCCAACGATGCGGACGCGCCGTCCCGCACGGTCGCGCAGGGGCATGCTGATGTCGAGCCCCCTACCAGTACCGGAGAGACGGCGGCGACGTTGAGGTGATGATGAAGATGGCGAGGCCGACGACGAGGACGTGTCGCCCCTCGCGGCCACTCCGGGGGCGTGTCGATGTCGGGCCCCCGAGCGCTACCGGAGAGACGACGGCGACATCACGGCAGAGATGACGAAGATGGTCCCTCCCGGACTGCGAAACCAGCAGCAGCGCGGTAGCATAGTACCGCCCCACGGTGGGTGCCAAATGTCGTGCTATTCTCACGGGGGGTGCAAGACGACATATGCCACAAGGTGTCTTCGTGTGAGGGTATGACTGCTGCCGGAATATCCAGGGACGGGTATGCGAGTAGCACGCGCTAGTTTACCCAGGTTTGGGGCTCTCCGGAGAGATAACACCCCTACTCCTGCATGTCTGAGTATATCTGGTATATCTGGTACAGAGTTGCTCCTAGAGCTGTATCTGAAAGCAGTGCCATAGGCATCTGGTTTCATATATGCATGTATGTGGCATGCTCTAGTGGCCGGCCATGCTCATGGCTCATGGCCGTGAGCATGTGTATGCTCATGCGTGTGTGCATGCATCAGTGGATGGATGGATGGATGGATGGATATATATAGTGTGGAGCTACCTTACTATCTAAGCTATGTGTGGTATGGGAGCAAGGGGGTATGGTGGGGTGTCATCCTTGTCCCCTGGGTCACTTCATAAATAGTGCCCAGGGACAAGGGACACTGTACATGATGGCTGGGGTGACACGTGAACAGTGCCGGGTACGGCCGTCACGTCGGGTTCGCGTCCGGCTGCAGTTGACTTCGGGCAGTCGGCCTGATGGAGGAGTCAGCAGCCAGCAGTCGGCCTGGTGGAGGAGTCGGCAGCCAGCAGTCGACCTGGTGGAGTAGTCGGCAGCCAGCAGTCGGCCTGGTGGAGCAGTCGGCAGCCAGCAGTCGGCCTGGTGGAGCAGCCGGCAGCCAGCAGTCGGCCTGGTGGAGCAATCGGCAGCCAGCAGTCGGCCTGGTGGAGCAGTCGGCAGCCAGTAGTCGGCCTGGTGGAGCAGTCGGCAGCCAGCAGTCGGCCTGGTGGAGCAGTCGGCAGCCAGCAGTCGGCCTGCTGGAGCAGTCAGCAGCCAGCAGTCAGCCGCCGGCCAGGTAGTTGGACTGAGGGGCTTTGCTAGCCCCGATGTCTTGAATCCTTGTCTCGTCGTCTTCGGGGTATTCGTGTCCAATTACTCCGACAGTAGCCCCCAAACCTCCGGGCAACTTGGCAAAGTTGGGCGGAGGTTTTTTGGCGAGTGTTCATGGAAATGATCATGAAAAAGACAAAGTTAGTCCATGCAGATATATCAAATGTTTGCTTTTAGCATTGCAAGTTTTATGCGGAGGGTGTCAACTCGGTTTCGTTCGAGCCCCCTTCAATCTTTTTCGTGTTCCCTCCGCCTTTTGGCTTGTGCTCTCGCTCGCCGGAGAGCCGCTCTGCGGTCTGTGGCTGAGAGTGGGCCGCAAAGTGGAGTGTACAGTACTCATACTCTAGGAGTGGATTTAACCGAGCAGATACTTATAAAGGAAACGGTCGGGTCGCCCGAAGCGTTTTTCTTCCCGGACGTTTTTCGCGTGGGTGGCCTCCAGCGTTCACTCTTGCTAGTCGGACAGCTAATCTGCGATCTATGACTAAGAGTGGGCCTTTGGTACCGCGCACGGTACTAAGCCGTCTGCGGGAACTAACGTCTCAGGCCAAGCGGCCAGCCCCCGAGCCAACTCTAGTTGGCGCCGGGGCGAATAGTGATGCAACTGTAATAAAATGCGGAGACAGCCCCCGAGCATCGCTCGGGGTTATCCGTGATTGCGTGGTGCAAAAAATATGCAGGTGAGGAGCTCACATTCCTTTTCGTGTTGCCGAGGCGGAGTTTGCCGAAGACAGCCGGCGCGGCTCGGCGCTCGCGGAGCGCGCCGGCGCTCCCACTGTGTGTAGCATTCGAGACTTCGGGTGCTCGAAGGGGGTCCCGGCCGGTCAGGCTCGACCGGCCAGGCGGCGATGCATATTGCAGCGCCTATCTTCTTATTTTTCTCTTCTGTCGGCTGCTCGGAGCCGGACAAAACTCTTCTCTTGTCTGCAATCTTCCGTGGGGGCGCGTCAGCGCACCCACTGGGTGTAGCCCCCGAGATTCGGACCGACTGCTGAGCAGTCGGGCCGGATCTCCTGGCGACTATTCCGTCTTCTTCTTTGCGGGGGCGCGTCAGCGCACCCGCTGGGTGTAGCCCCCGAGATCTGGGCTGACTGCTGAGCAGTCGGGACGGATCTCCCGGCAACTACTTTGTCTTCTTCATGGGGGCGCGTCAGCGCACCCGCTGGATGTAGCCCCCGAGATCTGGGCCGACTGCTGAACAGTCGGGCCAGATCTCCCGGCAACTACTTTGTCTTCTTCTTCACAGGGGCGCGTCAATGCACCCGTTGGGTATAGCCCCCGGGATCTGGGCCGACTGCTGAGTAGTCGGGCCGGATCTCCCGGCAACTACTTTTTCTTCTTCGCGGGGGCACGTCAGCGCACCCGCTCGATGCGTCGTCGGAGCAGGAGGCAGTCCAGCCAGCCTGACACAGCCGGCAGCGCGGGTCACGACTGAACGTCCGAGTGGCGAAGCAGGCGGACGGACAGACAGACATATTTTCTTTTCTTCTCTTTGTCTCAGCCGACTTTGGGGGGGGAGGGTAGTTGGCCGACTGGATACCCGGCCTGACTTTTCTCTTTGCTTCAGCCGGTGCACCGTGCCGAACCAACCGACCTCTCTCTTTCTCTTTCTGCCATCTGTTGGCACCCGAACGCTCTCTTTTTTTTCTTTCTTTTTTTTGCAGCAGTCTGCTCCGACTTTTCTACAGCCGGCCACCTCTTTCTTTTGGGCAGCCGGCGCGCTTGACTTGGTCAGCCGAACCTCTTCTTTTTTCAGCCGGCTAGGCGGCGGCAATATTCCTTTTTCCAGCCGTTCCCTTCCTTTCCTTCTTTCTTTCTCAGCAGGCGGCCGCAGCGGGACCCGGCGGGGGCTCGGCGGGCGCAGCCGGATGCAGGAGCAGCCAGTGGAAGCGAGGCGGAGCCGGCCCGCGCGGCGATGGCAAGCCGGCGGACTCGAGGCGAGGCGGCGCAGGGGAGCCGCCCCGAGGCCGGCGCTGGGTACGAAGGTCGGGTCGCCAGAGTCGGCGCAGGCGGGCGCGGCAAGCAAAAACTGGCGCGGAGCCAGCAAGCGGCTAGGCGGCACAGCCGGCAGGGCGGGCTCGGATTTAGCTAGGGATGGAAGCGTGAGGCGCGGAGACACCGGCGAGGTGCGGGCGTAGCGGCGGGGCCTGCAGCCGCGGGGCGGAGGAGG
>NC_041380.1:45580078-45580726 GCF_002162155.2 Triticum dicoccoides | reverse complement strand
CGAGGCCAGCCGCGTCGGGGACCCGGTAGCGCGGGGCGGCGGCCGGGCGAAGCCCATGCGGGAGCAAGTGGGAGGCAGCCCGCGCACGGGAGTCGGCCAGCCGGCGCGGCGACATAGGGCGGGGCGGGTGCCATGACGCGGCCCAGCGCAGGAGGCGACCGACGCGGGCGGGTCGCACGGGCGCCAAGCTACCGGAAACGGCGCTGTTGTCGGCCGCAGTGGCCAGGCGCGCGGGGCGGGAGTCAGCCCAGAGCAGCAGTAAGCTGGAGCGGCGAGGAGGCACGCGGCGAGGCGTTCCTGGAGGCGAGCGACCGGAGCGACATGGTGGTACCTGGCCAGCCGGATGCGGGGGCCAGACCGGAGGGAGAGGAGCTCGTCGGCGGTGGGATACGTGCCGAGCCACCAACGCCGCCCGACGTTGGAGAACTCCACTCCGAAGTTCCCGGAGGGCTTCACCCTCATGCCGAAGAAACCCGACTTTCCCTTCGACGTCTTCTTTAGCGCCATCGGGTGGCGACGGCGCCCGAAGTGAGTCGGGGCGGCAGCAAATGGAGAGAGGTCGAGGCGGTGACCGAGCGGGGAGCGGGCGGCGGCGTGCGGCGTGGGGCGGCGGCGTGTAGTGCCAGCAAGGGCGGGCGGCGGTGGCGA
>NC_041380.1:45576691-45579702 GCF_002162155.2 Triticum dicoccoides | reverse complement strand
GGAGGTGGTCGGAGTGGAGGCGGATGGGGCCGGGGCGGCGTGGTGCGGCGACGGCCCGATCCACCCGCACGACGGCGGGTGGCAGCCCAGGCGGGGTGGAATCGGCGGCAGGGGTAGGGACGGGGCTGGATCTGCGCGGGGCGGCGTCCTGGAGCTGTGGCAGGGCGACGGCGGGCAGGCGGGAGGAAGAAGGGGGAAATGAACTGAAGGGCGGTTGGGCGTTGGTGCGCGGCCGCGGTTTTTACATCTCCTGCCTCCGGGGATGTAAATTTGTACCGCGATGTGTTGTATTTTACATCTCGTGGAGACGGAAATGTAAAAAAATTGCATTTGGACCATCTGTTGGAGAGAATTTTTTTGCCTCGGAAGATTCAAATGTTGGTTATTTTTACATATGGACCGTCTATTAAAGTTGCTCTTAGTCCTGAAAATATTACACTGAAAAATATTATTTTGTGTATAATCGAACATTTAAATAACTGATTAAGGGAATTTGAGAGGATGGAGAAGATGAGGACACAATAGGGAAATGTATGGAGAGAGGGAAAGAAGAGTGTTGGAGATGAGAGACAGAGTGAGAAAGAGGGTCTTTACATCAAAAAAGGTCGACAATGATGTATAAGCATAATTAGTACGAGGGTAAAGTATATATTATACACAACTGATGTTGACTATTGTTATATACAAAGAGCCCGTAGCAACGCACGGACGTTCTACTAGTTTATACTAGAAGAACGCCCGTGCGTTGCAACGGGGCCACATTAACTTTAAGAGTTCAATATCAATTATGTTAATACTACATTTAATATTCTTATACATATCAAGTGACATTGGCGACCTTTTTTACCATCAAATTCTCACACACACACTCTCCCTCCCTCTTCCTCACTCTCTCTCCCCCTCTCCCTCTCTCTCTAACACACACACACATATCCATCTTATTGGGTACGGGACCATAATCCATAACCTCATAATCCATCTCATAAATTTGAAGTTAATATCTCTCAATCGTAAAAATAACATGCATCAGGTTGTCAATTGATTTTCAGATGCATCCACTATCAATCTCACAAAATGCAAGCTAATATCTTGCCAAAAGCAGGCGTTTCATAATGTTAGCAAATAAAGTTTTAAGAACACTGTATATACAACCACAAAATCATAAGAGAATGAGCGTATACAATCTACAAGGTAATCTAGCAATTTAGAGGTTGGGTACTTACTTCAGTAATAAATTTGATTCAAGGTAGTAACAAGGATTCTTCTAATGCATTAATAAACAAATGTTCTGCACTGAAGACAAGATAAACAATTCCCAAAGTGCATCAGAGCATCACAGAACATTACTGGCAAGATAAATGCACGACGATACATCCGACTCATTTAATTAATATAATTAAATTGTCAGTAAATTAGTCACCAAACTGCTCGGATGAACCGGAACAGAGCCAGCATATATCATCCTAGACAAACGCAGTATCAACCATTTACCTTGGTACTTTAGGGACCACCAGGAGGATGCATGTAGAAGCGCTTATTGCCTGTGAATCCATAGTCAGATAGAGAAATAGGAACCCATTCACATCACCAACTGATAAAGAAAGCACGTAAGAACATTGATATCGGGCCAACTTGTATCTTTGGTGATTGTCCCCCGGTATGGAGAATTTAGGAGGGTGGGTGCAGGGAGTGGCCTTGTGGATGATGGATGGAGGCGCGGAGGGATGTGGTCGCCGGAAGGTCGAACGCAGAGAGGGTCGGGCACGTTAGGTGGAGCCGGTGGTGCGCGACAACCGGAGGTGGCCCAATCGTGGGCGGTGAACCGACGATAGCCTCGGCCCATCTCTCGACGCATCGAAGATAGAGAGGGCGGCGCTGCCGGTGCTCGAGGCCGCCGCTCGGCACCATCTACATCGAGGGGAAAGAAAGGCGAGAAAGCGATAGAGTGATGCGGGGCTAGGGATTGCGGAGGAGGGTGGGGTGTGCGATTTGAATGGATGGTTCTGCCCACCGTTTTCTTGTACGTGGCGGTGGAGACGGCGGCGTCCAGCCATGCATGCGAGGCATGGGTCGAGACAGGCACACGGCGAGGCGCAATAGCAGAGGCGGGGGCGATTTTTTGCTACTGAGATGCAGGGTGTGGGATTGATCGTTCATGTTCTCTTTTCCTTTTTAACGGGAGATGGGTGCGATTTTTTTCACGAGGGGAGAGATGCGACCACATACAGATTCCATAATAAATTAAATAGGTCCATAACGGGATTTGTTTACAATGCGTTAAGATTTACGTGTTAGTTTTCTTAATAAAGAAATGCACTGATGTAGGGATCGATTGATTCGGGTAAGGAAAGATAGATTTGTAATCTTTTGTGTGTTAGAAAATTAGTGGTTTGCAATGAAAGAGTGGAGAGAAAAAGAACCAATGCGACCACATATAGATTCCATAATAAATTAATTAGGTCTATAATGGGATTTGTTTACAATGCGTTAAGATTTACGTGTTAGTTTTCGTAATAAAGAAATGCACTGATGTAGGGAGCGATTGATTCGGGTAAGGAAAGATAGATTTGTGATCTTTTGTATGTTAGGAAATTAGTGGTTTGCAAGGAAAGAGTGGAGAGAAAAAGAATCAATGCCACCACGTATAGATTCCATAATAAATTAATTAGGTCCATAACGGGATTTGTTTACAATGCGTTAAGATTTACGTGTTAGTTTTCTTAATAAAGAAATGCGCTGATGTAGGGAGCGATTGATTCGGGTAAAAAAAGATAGATTCGTGATCTTTTGTATGTTAGGAAATTATTGGTTTGCAAGGAAAGAGTGAAGAGAAAAAGAACCAGTACGAGGGGGTGGTGGGAGGTGGGACGAATAAAAATCGGACGAAATTGGGAGGTGGGAGAGGGGCGAGTAAAAACCAACAAAAAATCAACAAAATTGGGAGGTAGGAGGAAGGACGAAAATAAAGCAGGGAAGATGGGAGGAGGACGAAAGTAAACCGTACGAGGCTA
>NC_041380.1:45543415-45576547 GCF_002162155.2 Triticum dicoccoides | reverse complement strand
AATCAATTATGAAGATATTGTGAATTTGTGATCCCTTGCTCAATCAGTTATGAACCCCCTCAGTATTAACAAGATTTTAAGAGGATTTTACAAGATTAATTTGCCCGATATTAACAATATTTTTTAAATATATTAAGCACCGCGTTTCTCCATTCATTGCACAAACACATTTCTCTCATACACTGCACATGCATATATCACGCACACATTTCTCTCAGACATTGCACATGCACACGCATGTACAGATACACATACACATTGTCAAGAGTGATTTGCCATATTTTATCCATCAACCCTTTGTGATGTCTTTTCCAAGACTGATTTGCAGCAATGCAAACTTTCAGGCCTCCTTTGGTTTGGAGGAATTTTATAGGAATTCTAGAGGATAGAATTTTTATAGGATTTTTTCCTTTAAAGCCCTTTGGTTCATAGGAATAGATTCCTATTCGTACATAGGATTGGTTTCTATCCTCCACATTTCATAGAAAAATAAAAATGAGCCTAGACTCAATGAAAAATTTTCTTTGATGTCAACCAAATGACATCTTGTTTCCTATTCCTACTCATAGGATTTAAGATGCATGCCATCTTATTTCCTACAAAATTTCTATTCCTACGACAATCATATCCTATGAACCAAAAGAGGCCTCAATTTACGTAAAAAAATCATCTTCAGGATCATTGTCTCCTGGCCATTGGTCACCTCACCCTTATACTTTGCTCATCGGGTGCAAGGTAGAGGGGAATGTGGTTCCATTAATGTCATGTGGCATGTCACACAAGTTTTTTATTAACACAGTACAGACACAAGTGCTCATATATGTGCATATACATTCACCCTTATGAATGTACACACGCACACCCCATCCCTATGAGCACCTCCGAGAGACTAAGCCGGCATCCATGGCAAATTCATTCATTTATGAGGAATCGAACCACTGAAAACAACACTTGGACCCGCTCCTAGGGTTCCTGCGCCGCCGCGGCCGGCGGCTCCCCCGCGCGGAGCCGCCACCGCGGCCGGAGCCTGCCTTCGCCGCGAGCTCTCCCCCGCTCCCCTACCCCTCCCCCCTCTCCTCCCTTCCCTGTACTCCCGTGTCGCCTCCCCGAGCGAGGCGACCGGGGGCTTCCTCCCTGCTCCTCTCTAGCTCGCCGCCCTCGCCCTGCCTCCTCCCGCCACCGCCAGCGAGCGTGCCGGTCCTCGGCCGCGGGGAGCTGGCGGCAGCGGGCCTGCCTTTCCCCGCGCGCAGCACCACCCTGCTCAGATTATGGTTGTTGGCGGCGGTGCCCCTCGGCCGGCTTCGGTGCGGCCCGTTGGGGGAGGTGTCGCGGGCCCGGTGGCTCTTGACGCAGCGGTGCGGCCGTTGGCCGTGGGGCGGCGCGGTGGCGCTGTGGCTGGCGGTGCCCGCCTAGCCCAGATCTGGGCCCATTTGGGCCCCATATGGGTTGGGGTGGGCCGGTGGCTTGGCGTTCGGCGGTGACGTTCCCTGGTGGTGGCGTGGTGGTGGCGGTCTCGGGTGGTGAGGACTCCGTTGGTCGGCGTGCTGCAGCGTGGTGACAGGACTGTCCGGGTCCAGTGGACCCGGCCGGGCCGTCGTGGCCCGGCAAGTCCTCGTCGCCGCGTCCGGTCGGCTCCGCTGCGGCGGTGGAGGCAGTCCCCTCCCTCCGGTTGAGTTGTGTTCTCTCCCGTGGCCGGTGTCTCCTATCCATCTGCAGGTCTCGTGTTGACAGCTCCAGTGAGGCGGTGAGGGTTGTCCGGTAATCGTGGTGGCACAAGCTGGTGGGTGGCTGCGAGGGTGGTGCATTTTGAAATGCCTGGGGTGGTGGTGGTTGTGGGTCGGGAGAAACCCCTGGCGGCCTGTCCGGCACCGATGCGATGATGCCTGCGGGCGCCGTGGGACCTTCCTGAGGGGCATCGGGTATACCCCTTCCCCACTATCCCTCGGGTACCGGGGGAAACCCTAGAACTTATTCGGGCAACAGCGACGGCATCGTCGCATTCCTTCTTGAAGGTGTTGCTTGGGGCGCGGCGGTTCGAGATGCTGGGAGCATGGTGTTACTTCCTCGGAGGGTGCAGCGGTTGCCGGTCTTCCTCTCTTCGTTGATCTACCGGTGTCGGCATTTATTTCTCTTTCTTCTTCTTCTTCTTGTTTTCTTTTGGGCTTATCTCTGCTGCGGCCCCAGCAAGCTGGATGTATCAGATGTTTGCTTTATAATATAAAGAGGGGGGAAATCCTTTATCTCAATTCATTCATTATTCTGACATGGTCAATTCTACCGTTATTCTGGCATGGCAAAAACAGTTTACATCCATGGCAAATTTTGACTTTTTTCGATCGTTCATTCAATTTTTTGATTCTATAGACTATGGCACATTTACTTTACAAAACATGGCATTTACTATTAACAATAGATGGTGCACTTTTTGTTTTTGTGTTGCACATGATGGCATCATGTATTATAGTAAAAATACCACACTCTTCATATGACAGTTTTCTGTAAATTGTTTTTTTTTACAATCTTGTGGCAAATTCATGTTATACATAATGGCAATTTTATGTGCTTTTTTCTGTCTCCTAATGTGGTTTGTGTTTTTTAGACACTATTACTGTTATACATGATGGCAATTCGTGGCCCATTATTTTCTTTTCACTTTTTTTTTCTGAAAGGCTGGTACGTTGTTGTTTGCACTAGAACCTGGGCCCTTTTTCTGGCCCATATTGACATGAAGGGCTGAAGGGTGGTGTTCGGGCTGGGAGTCGTTTCCCATCGAACAAAAAAGAAGGTTCGTTCGATCTCCCTTCCCAAGGGAACGTTTTGTTCGGTCTCCTTGTCAGACCGAACGTTAGGTACTTATTATCAAGGTCCTATTAATTTTCATGTCAACAATTCCTAGCACGGACGGGGCAAGCATCCTCGCAAATCGCGAATCTCTCGAACTATCGTGTCATTTCCCAATCCACCAGATCCACCCGAGGATATTCGATGGTATTCCTCGGGTGAGCCTGCCGATTTTAAAAAAGTTCAATCGTGTTTTTTCTCCCCTATGCCGCGGCTAGGGTTTTTCTCCTCTCTGGCGATCGCATCGCCAGCGAGTCCCCGCTTCGATCAAGTGCCCCTCGACTCACGTGGGGTGTGCGAGTACGCTGCCTGTGCCCTAGCCCCGGGTAGCGATGGAACCTGCAGCGGACGCCCAGTCAGGTACCAGCGGTGGTGGCGACGCGCCGGGAGGCTGGATCTGGGTGATTTCCTAGAGCAACTCAATCTGGACGATGCAGACTTTGATGATCTGGTAATTGATGAGGACGATCCTGTGATCAACGAGAGCGTGAGATGGTTGGCCCTTGATAGGGTTCATACGGAGAAAAGCTTTAGCCAGGCAGCCTTCTACAAGGATATGCGGGCAGCGTGGAACACTATGATGTAAGGCTTCGGCCAGTCGGCCCGAATCTGTTTGTTGTCCAAGCATCGTGCCTAGGAGATCGGGAGCGCATACTCGAGCAAGGCCCTTGGCTGTTCAAAAATTGGATTGTGTTGACGTGCCCATACGATGGATTCACGAAGGCAGAAGAGGTCCCGGTGGTGTTTATGCCAATTTGGCTGCAGATCCACAAACTCCCGGACGGATTCTGCAAGAGAAATATAGTAGAGTCATTACTCAAGAACGCTGGGGAAATCATGGAGATGAGATTAAACGGAAATACATGTGGTGATTATGTCAGAATTAGGGTTCGCCATGATATTCGCGAGCCCCTCACAAAATACGTCAGTATTGTTAGGGGTCAAAAGCGGCAGGTGTTTTTGGTGCGCTATGAGAAGCTGGCTCGATTCGGCGGTGCGTGTGGAATAGTTGGACACGACTTCAAGGAGTGTGGTACTGGTGTGCATGAGGAGAAAGAAAAGAAATTTGGAGCTTGGCTCTATGCAGATGGCATAAACAAGACACGTTCGAAGGATGTGTTTGGTCGAGGTAATGAACATAAATATACGGAGTATTCCCAGCAGAAACAGAAGACCGGGAAGGCTTGCGTGGATCCGAAAATACAGGATACTGCCTCCAGCCCATTGAAGGAAGGTCATGTGAATATGCAGGTGGATCCATCTATTAGGAAAAGACTAGCCATGGAGCTGGAAAATTCAGAGAAAGGTAATAAGAGCAACCCAAATTATGTGGGAGTGTTGGCTTTAACCCAAGGACTGGGCGAGGAGGGGGCGAGGACAAGTCTCCTGCAAGCAGCTCAAATAGTAAAAGAGCTCGTGTTGGTTCTGAAGGAGTTTCTGGTGACAGATCGGCGGCCTCCCTCGAGGAGGACCGCTGGGTACAATGAGTCTGTTAATGTGGAACTTCCGGGGGGAAACTACCTCTTGAGCACTGCGTTGGTTTTCCCCGAAGAGAAAGGGATGATGTAGCAAAGTAGTGTAAATATTTCCCTCAGTTTTTGAGAACCAAGGTATCAATCTAGTAGGAGGCTACGCGCGAGTCCCTCATACCTGCACAAAACAAATAAATCCTTGCAACCAACGCAAATAGGGGTTGTCAATCCCTATAAGGCCACTTACGAGAGTGAGATCTGATAGATATGATAAGATAATATTTTGGTATTTTTATGATAAAGATGCAAAGTAAAATAAAGGCAAAGTAAATAGCAAAGGAAATAACTAAGTAGTAGGTGATTAATATGATAAAGATAGACCCGGGGGCCATACGTTTCACTAGTGACTTCTCTCGAGAGCATAAGTATT
Organism: Triticum dicoccoides; assembly: GCF_002162155.2. Classification (NCBI taxonomy): domain Eukaryota; kingdom Viridiplantae; phylum Streptophyta; class Magnoliopsida; order Poales; family Poaceae; genus Triticum; species Triticum dicoccoides. The sequence goes on along the minus strand of NC_041380.1, from coordinate 45,571,804 downwards.
CTACGATGGGTGAACAAATTACTGTTGAGCAATTGACAGAATTGAGCATAGTTCTGAGAATATCTAGGTATGATCATGTATATAGGCATCATGTCCGAGAAAAGTAGACCGACTCCTGCCTGCATCTACTACTATTACTCCACTCATCGACCGCTATCCAGCATGCATCTAGAGTATTAAGTTAGAAACAAAGTAACGCCTTAAGCAAGATGACATGATGTAGAGGGATAGACTCATGCAATATGAAGAAAACCCCATCTTGTTATCCTCGATGGCAACAATACAATACGTGTCTTGCTACCCTTACTGTCACCGGGAAAGGACACTGCAAGATTGAACCCAAAGCTAAGCACTTCTCCCATTGCAAGAAAGATCAATCTAGTAGGTCAAACCAAACTGATAATTCAAATAGACTTGCAAAGATAACCAATCATACATAAAATAATTCAAAGAAGATTCAAATATTGCTCATAGATAGAGTTGATCATAAACCCACAATTCATCGGTCTCAACAAACACACCGCAAAAAGAAGATTACATCGAATAGTTCTCCACAAGAGAGGGGGAGAACATTGTATTGAGATCCAAAAAGAGAGAAGAAGCCATCTAGCTACTAACTATGGACTCGTAGGTCTGAAGTAAACTACTCACACTTCAATGGAGGGGCTATGGTGTTGATGTAGAAGCCCTCCGTGATCGATGCCCCCTCCGGCGGAGCTTCGGAACAGGCCCCAAGATGGGATCTTGTGGATACAGAAAGTTGCGGTGGTGGAATTAGGGTTTTGGCTCCGTATCTGATCGTTTGGGGGTACGTAGGTATATATAGGAGGAAGGAGTACGTCGGTGGAGCAACAGGGGGCCCACGAGGGTGGAGGGCGCGCCTGGTGGGGGTGGGCGTGCCCCCCTACCTCATGGCCTCCCCTCTTGTGCCTTGACGTAGGGCCCAAGTCTCCCGGGTCTTGTTCGTTGAGAAAACCACGTTCCCGAAGGTTTCATTCCGTTTGGACTCCGTTTGATATTCCTTTTCTTCGAAACCCTAAAACAGGCAAAAAATAGCAATTCTGGGCTGGGCCTCCGGTTAATAGGTTAGTCCCAAAAATAATATAAAAGTGGATAATAAAGCCTAATAATGTCCAAAATAGTAGATAATATAGCATGGAGCAATCAAAAACTATAGATACGTTGGAGATGTATCAAGCATCCCCAAGCTTAATTCCTGCTCGTCCTCGAGTAGGTAAATGATAAAAACAGAATTTTTGATGCGGAGTGCTACTTGGCAAAATTTTAATGTAATTCTTCTTAATTGTGGTATGAATATTCAGATCCGAAAGATTCAAGACAAAAGTTCATATTGACATAAAAATGATAATACTTCAAGCATACTAACTAAGCAATTATGTCTTCTCAAAATAACATGGCCAAAGAAAGTTCATCCCTACAAAATCATATAGTTTAGTCATGTTTCATTTTCGTCACACAAGAATGCTCTCATCATGCACAACCCCGATGACAAGCCAAGCAATTGTTTGATACTTTAGTAATCTCAAACCTATAAACTTTCACACAATATATGAGCGCGAGCCATGGACATAGCACTATGGGTAGAATAGAATATAATGAGGGGGTTATGTGGAGAAGACAAAAAAGGGAGAAAGTCTCACATCAACGAGGCTAATCAATGGGATATGGAGATGCCCATCGATTGATGTTAATGCAAGGAGTAGGGATGGCCATGCAACGGATGCACTAGAGCTATAAATGTATGAAAGATCAACAAAAGAAACTAGTGGGTGTGCATCCAACTTGCTTGCTCACGAAGACCTAGGGCACTTGAGGAGGCCCATTGTTGATATATACAAGCCAAGTTCTATAATGAAAAATTCTCACTAGTATATGAAAGTGACAAAACAAGAGACTCTCTAACATGAAGATTAAGGTGCTACTTTGAAGCACAAGTGTGGCAATGGATAGTAACATTGTCCCTTCTCTCTTTTTCTCTCATTTTTTTATTGGGCCTTTCTCTTTTTTTTAATGGCCTTTCTCTTTTTTTATGGCCATTCTCTTTTTTATGGCCTTTCTCTGCTTTTTTTTAATATTCCTCACTTGGGACAATGCTCTAGAAAATGATGATCATCACACTTGTATTTATCTACAACTCAATGATTACAACTCGATACTAGAACAAAGATGACTCTATATGAATGCCTCCGGCGGTGTACCGGGATATGCAATGAACCAAGAGTGACATGTATGAAAGAATTATGAACGGCGGCTTTGCCACAAATACTATGTCAACTACATGATCATGCTAAGCAATATGACAATGATGAATGTGGCATGATGAACGGAATGATGGAAAGTTGCCTGGCAATATATCTCGGAATGGCTATGGAAATGCCATATTAGGTAGGTATGTGAAGGAAATATGCCCTAGAGGCAATGATAAAGTTATTATTTATTTCCTTATATCATGATAAATGTTTATTATTCATGCTAGAATTGTATTAACCGGAAACATAATACATGTGTGAGTACATAGACAAGCAGAGTGTCACTAGTATGCCTCTACTTGACTAGCTCGTTGATCAAAAATGGTTATGTTTCCTAACCATAGACATGAGTTGTCATTTGATTAACGGGATCACATCATTAGGAGAATGATGTGATTGACTTGATCCATTTCGTTAGCATAGCACTTGATCGTTTAGTTTGTTGCTATTGCTTTCTTCATAACTTATACATGTTCCTGTGACTATGAGATTATGCAACTCCCGTTTACCGGAGGAACACTTTGTGTGCTACCAAACGTCACAACGTAACTGGGTGATTATAAAGGTGCTCTACGGGTGTCTCCGAAGGTACTTGTTGGGTTGGCGTATTTCGAGATTAGGATTTGTCACTCCGACTGTCGGAGAGGTATCTCTGGGCCCTCTCGGTAATGCACATAACTTAAGCCTTGCAAGCATTGCAACTAATGAGTTAGTTGCGGGATGATGTATTACGGAACGAGTAAAGAGACTTGCCGGTAACGAGATTGAACTAGGTATTGAGACACCGACGATCAAATCTCGGGCAAGTAACATACCGATGACAAAGGGAACAACGTATGTTGTTATGCGGTCTGACCGATAAAGATCTTCGTAGAATATGTGGGAGCCAATATGAGCATCCAGGTTCTGCTATTGGTTATTGACCAGAGACGTGTCTCGGTCATGTATACATTGTTCTCGAACCCGTAGGGTCCGCACGCTTGAGGTTTCGATGGCAGTTATATTATGAGTTTATGAGTTTTCATGTACCGAAGGAGTTGGGAGTGCCGGATGAGATCGGGGACATGACGAGGAGTCTCGAAATGGTCGAGACATAAAGATCGATATATTGGACGACTATATTCGGACATCGGAAAGGTTCCGAGTGATTCGGGTATTTTTCGGAGTACCGGAGAGTTACGGGAATTCGCCGGGGAGTATATGGGCCTTATTGGACCATACGGGAATAGAGGAGAGAGGCCAAAAGGAAGGAGGTGCGCGCCCCCCCCTCTGGTCCGAATTGGACAAGGGGTGCAGCCCACTTTTCCTTGTTCCTCTCCCCCTCTTTCCTTCTCTCCTACTCCAACAAGGGAAGGAGGAGTCCTACTCCCGGTGGGAGTAGGACTACCCCCTTGGCGCGCCCTCCTCCTAGGCCGGCCGCCTCCCTCCCTTGCTCCTTTATATACGGGGGCAGGGGGCACCCCCTAGACACAACAATTGATCATTGATCTCTTAGCCATGTGCGGTGCTCCCCTCCACCATAATCCTCGATAATATTGTAGCGGTGCTTAGGCGAAGCCCTGCGACGGTAGAACATCAAGATCGTCACCACGTCGTCGTGCTGACGGAACTCTTCCCCGGCATTCTGCTGGATCGGAGTCCGGGGATCGTCATCGAGCTAAACGTGTGCTAGAACTCGGAGGTGTCGTAATTTCGGTGCTTGATCAGTTGGGCCGTGAAGATGTACGACTACATCAACCGCGTTGTGCTAACGCTTCCGCTTTCGGTCTACGAGGGTACGTGGACAACACTCTCCCCTCTCGTTGCTATGCATCACCATGATCTTGCGTGTGCGTAGGAATTTTTTTGAAATTACTACGTTCCCCAACAGTATGGTGGCTGTTTTGAGGAAGATATAAGGAGGTTTATGTGTGAACGAGCGTCTCATATCACGGGGTTTGGATGCACCGGCGAAGTTTGCGCCAACTCTCAATGTGAGAAAGGGCAATGCACGGTATCGAAGAGGCTAGTAAGGATGGAAGGGTGAGAGTGCGTATAATCCATGAACTCAACATTAGTCATAAAGAACTCACATACTTATTACAAAAATCTACAAGTCATCAAAAACCTCGGTACTACGCGCATGCTCCTGGGGGGATAGATTGGTAGGAAAAGACATTGCTCGTCCCCGACCGCCACTCATAAGGAAGACAATCAAATAACACCTCATGTTTCAAATTTGTTGCATAACGTTTACCATACGTGCATGCTACGGGACTTGCAAACTTCACCACAAGTATTTCTCAATTTCATAACTACTCAACTAGCGCGACTTTGATATTATTACCTCCATATCTCAAAACAATCATCAAGCATCAAACTTCTCTTAGTATTCAAAACACTCTTAAGAAATTTTTACTAATCTTGAATACCTAGCATATTAGGATTTTAAGCAAATTACCATGCTATTAAGACTCTCAAAATAATGTAATTGAAGCATGAGAGATCAATAGTTTCTATAAAACAAATCCACCACCGTGCTCTAAAAGATATAAGTGAAGTACTAGAGCAAAACTATATAACTCAAAAGATATAAGCGAAGCACATAGAGTATTCTAACAAATTCCAAATCATGTATGGCTCTCTCAAAAGGTGTGTAGAGCAAGGATGATTGTGGTAAAATAAAAAGCAAATACTCAAATCATACAAGATGCTCCAAGCAAAACACATAATCATGTGGCGAATAAAAATATAGCTCCAAGTAAAGTTACCGATAGAAGTAGACAAAAAAGGGGATGCCTTCTGGGGCATCCCCAAGCTTTGGCTTTTAGGTGTCCTTAGATTATCTTGGGGGTTCCATGGGCATCCCCAAGCTTAGGCTCTTGCCATTCCTTGTTCCATAATCCATCAAATCTTTACCCAAAACTTGAAAACTTCACAACACAAAACTTAAAGTAGAAAATCTCATGAGCTCCGTTAGCAAAAGAAAATAAAGGACCACTTAAAGGTACTGTAATGAACTCATTATTTATTTATATTGGTGTTATAACTACTGTATTCCAACTTCTCTATGGTTTATAAACTATTTTACTAGCCATAGATTCATCAAAATAAGCAAACAACACACGAAAAACAGAATCTGTCGAAAACAAAGCAGTCTGTAGTAATCTGTAGCTAGCGCAAGATCTCGAGTCCCAAAAATTCTAAAATAAATTAATGGACGTGAGGAATTTATCTATTAATCATATGCAAAAATAATTAACTAAATATCACTTTCCAAATAAAAATGACAGCAGTTCTCGTGAGCGCTAAAGTTTCTGTTTTTTACAGCAAGTTCAACAAGACTTTCCCCAAGTCTTCCCAACGGTTCTACTTGGCACAAACACTAATTAAACACAAAAAACACAAACAAAAAAGAGGCTAGATAAATTATTTATTACTAAATAGGAGCAAAAAGCAAGGAATAAAAATAAAATTGGGTTGCCTCGCAACAAGCGCTACCGTTTAACGCCCCTAGCTAGGCATAACAAGTAAGAATAGATCTAGGTATTGCCATCTTTGGTAGGCAATTCTTCAATTAGGAATCTACCATCTTTAGGAATTTCTTTCTTTTTATTAATTATCAAACTTTTAGGCACAAGATCGAAAAATTCATTTGTAACAAATGGTTCCTTAATGATAGCAAAAAGATTGGGATGAATACTTATAGATTTGAGATCCGCATTTTCCTTACTAGAGGATTCACCCTTATTTTTAGGAACATACATAAGCTTGAAAATGTTAGCGGAAGGACTTGGAGTATTCTTTACGGAAGAAAAAGCGGTTCCCAAGTTGGTAATAATATCCTCAAGTTTATCGATCCTAGTAGAATCATGATTTATTTTCTCATTAACTATGGGTTCCTTTTCTTTAATATTTTTCAGAGTAACTCCTACTTTAGATCCATATTGAGAGATTCGGCTGTGAATCTTTTTATCCAAATTTTCAATTAATTCTACGGTAGCAACCTTATTTTCAATAATTTCAAGCCTTTGCATTGCATGCTCCAAAGTTAATACAGTTCCATTAACCAAGAGAGGGGGTGAGCCAAATAAATCTATCATAGCATTATAAGAATCAAAAGTATGGCCACCCAAGAAGTTCCCTCCGGTAATAGTATCAAGAACATATCTGTGCTAAGGAGTAATGCCTACATAAAAATTGCGAAGAAGAATGAAAGTAGATTGCTTCCTAGTAGATCTATTTTGAGTATTGCAAATTCTATACCAAGCATCTTTTAGATTTTCTCCCTCCCTTTGCTTAAAATTTAGAATTTCACTCTCGGGAGACAACGGAGAAGATAAGGGACTAGCCATAACGACAAGCAAACAAACTAACACACGAGCAAATAAAAAGCAAGCGGGCAAAAGGAAGCAAATAGATAAAGAGAGGGAGGATAGAGAGAGAGGGCGAATAAAACGGCAAGGGTGAAGTGGGGGAGAGGAAAATGAGAGACAAATGGCAAATAATGTAATGCGGGAGATAAGGGTATGTGATGGGTACTTGGTATGTTGACTTTTGCGTAGACCTCCCCGGCAACAGCGCCAAGAATCCTTCTTGCTACCTCTTGAGCACTACGTTGGTTTTCCCCGAAGAGTAAGGGATGATGCAGCAAAGTAGCGTAAGTATTTCCTTCAGTTTTTGAGAACCAAGGTATCAATCCAGTAGGAGGCTACGCGCGAGTCCCTCGTACCTGCACAAAACAAATAAATCCTCGCAACCAACACAAATAGGGGTTTTCAATCCCTATAAGGCCACTTACGAGAGTGAGATCTGATAGATATGATAAGATAATTTTTTGGTATTTTTATGATAAAGATGCAAAGTAAAATAAAGGCAAAGTAAATAGCAAAGGAAATAACTAAGTAGTAGGCGATTAATATGATAAAGATAGACCCAGCCGGGGGCCATAGGTTTCACTAGTGGCTTCTCTCAAGAGCATAAGTATTCTACGGTGGGTGAACAAATTACTGTTGAGCAATTGGCAGAATTGAGCGTAGTTATGAGAATATCTAGGTATGATCATGTATATAGGCATCACGTCCGAGACAAGTAGACCGACTCCTGCCTACATCTACTACTATTACTCCACTCATCGACCGCTATCCAGCATGCATCTAGAGTATTAAGTTAGAAACAGAGTAACGCCTTAAGCAAGATGACATGATGTAGAGGGATAGACTCATGCAATATGAAGAAAACCCCATCTTGTTATCCTCGATGGCAACAATACAATACGTGCCTTGCTGCCCTTACTGTCACCAGGAAAGGACACCGCAAGATTGACCCCAAGCTAAGCACTTCTCCCATTGCAAGAAAGATCAATCTAGTAGGCCAAAACAAACGGATAATTCGAAGAGACTTGCAAAGATAACCAATCATACATAAAAGAATTCAAAGAAGATTCAAATATTGTTCATAGATAGAGTTGATCATAAACCCACAATTCATCGGTCTCAACAAACACACCGCAAAAAGAAGATTACATCGAATAGTTCTCCACAAGAGAGGGGGAGAACATTGTATTGAGATCCAAAAAGAGAGAAGAAGTCATCTAGCTACTAACTATGGACCCATAGGTCTGAAGTAAACTACTCACACTTCATCGGAGGGGCTATGGTGTTGATGTAGAAGCCCTCCGTGATCGATGCACCCTCCGGCGGAGGTCTGGAACAGGACCCAAGATGGGATCTCGTGGATACAGAAAGTTGCGGCGATGGAATTCGGGTTTTGGCTCCGTATCTGATCGTTTGGGGGTACATAGGTATATATAGGAGGAAGGAGTACGTCGGTGGAGCAACAGGGGGCTCACGAGGGTGGAGGGCGCGCCTGGTGGGGGTATGAAATAATGTGGGAGCGACACCCTGTGTTGGGTGCCGTGGTGGCTGAGAGCTGGGGGGAAAAGCAAGCCTGCGGGGAACCTGGGTGCAGTCTGAGACGTACTAAAGGATATGATGAATAGGTTACGTGCGTGGAGTAAGCAAAATTTTGGGCATGTCACTTCTGAATTGGAGAAGCTACGTCAGGAGCTTACAAATTTGCAGTTGCAGGATGCGGACAAGGCTGTTTTAAGGCAGAAAATGCAACAGATGGATGAGTTACTATATAGAGAGGAGATGCTTTGGTTACAACATTCGTGGATCACGTGGCTCAAAGAGGGCGAGAGAAATACAGCTTACCTCCATCGGAGAGCGGTGTTGCGTGCGCGGAGGAACTATATTCAGCGGCTGCGACGTACCGATGGCTCTTGGTGTTCCGTTCCGACTGATATGGAACGCATGGCTACGTCCTACTTTCAAGAAGTTTATACGAAAGATCCGACCTTGAAACCGGAGGTTGTACTGGATAGCATCATACCAAAAGTTACGTGAGAAATGAATGATACTTTATGCGCCCCGTTCTCGGAGGAGGAGGTGTCGAATGACCTGTTTCAAATAGGGCCTTTGAAAGCACCTAGAACGGATGGACTAACTGCTAGGTTTTTCCAGCGTAACTGGGCTGTTTTGAAATCTGAAATTGTTGCAGCCGTCTTGGATTTTTTTCAGGCCGGGAGTGATGCCGGAGGGTGTTAATGCTAAGGCGATTGTCCTTATTGCAAAAGTCCTTCATCCTAAGGAACTCAAGGATTTTCGGCCGATAAGTTTATGCAATGTGGTTTATAAAATAGTGTCTAAGTGCTTAGTGAATCGCCTTCATCCTTTGCTTTCGGAGTTTATCTCTGAAAACCAAAGTGTGTTTATTTCAGGACGGCTTATATCGGATAATTCTATAATTGCTTTTGAGTGTATCCATCATATACAAAATCTGAAGCCAAACAGTGGAGCAGCATGTGCATATAAATTGGACCTATCGAAGGCTTATGATCGGGTTGATTGGAATTTTTTGGAGCAGGCACTAACCAAGTGGGGCTTCTTTGCTAAGTGGCTAACTTGGATTATGGCATGTGTTAAGTCAGTCACTCACTCAGTAAAATTCAATGGGAAACTCTTGGAGGTCTTTGCCCCGTCTAGGGGATTACGGCAAGGTGACCCTTTGTCCCCGTTCTTATTCCTCTTTGTTGCTGACGCGCTCTCCGCTCTTATCTCTAAATCAGTTGATGGAGGGGAATTGAGGGGAGTTTCTATATGCCGAGGGGCACCAGTGATTTCTCATCTGTTATTTGCGGAGGATACTATGTTGTTATTTGAAGCTTCAGGCCAGCAAGCAGGCGCTGTTAAAGGTTTGTTGAACACTTATACTAATGCGACGGGTCAACTTATTAACCCTGAAAAGTGTTCCATCCTGATTTCTGACAACTGCGATGCGGTGGTGGTGGTTGAAGTGAAGAGTATCCTGGATATCTCGCAACAAGTATTTGAACCCAAGTACTTGGTGATACGTCTCCGTCGTATATATAATTTTTGATTGTTCCATGCCAATATTCTACAACTTTCATATACTTTTGGCAACTTTTTATACTATTTTTGGGACTAACATATTGATCCAGTGCCCAGTGCCAGTTCCTGTTTGTTGCATGTTTTTTGTTTCGCAAAATATCCATATCAAACGGAGTCCAAACGGGATAAAACTTGACGGAGATTTTTTTGGAATATATATGATTTTTGGGAAGAAAAATCCACGTGAGACGGTGCCCGAGGTGGCCATGAGGCAGGGGGCGCGCCCCTGACCCTCGTGGCCACCCCATAAGGCGGTTGATGCCCTTCTTTCGCCGCAAGAAAGCTAATATCCGGACAGAGATCGTGTCCAAAATTCAGCCCAATCGGAGTTACGGATCTCTGGGAATATAATAAATGGTGAAAGGGTAGAATCTGAGAACGCTGAAACAGAGAGAGACAGAGAGACAGATCCAATCTCGGAGGGGCTCTCGCCCCTCCCACACCATGGAGGCCAAGGACCAGAGGGGAAACCCTTCTCCCATCTAGGGAGGAGGTCAAGGAAGAAGAATAAGAAGGGGGGCCCTCTCCCCCTTGCTTCCGGTGGCGCCGGAGTGCCACCGGGGGCCATCATCATCACCGTCACCTTCACCAACAACTTCACTGCCTTCACCACCAACTCTTCCCCCCTCTATGCAGCGGTGTAACCTCTCTCTTACCCGCTGTAATCTCTACTTAAACATGGTGCTCAACGCTATATATTATTTCCCTATGATGTATGGCTATCCTATGATGTTTGAGTAGATCCGTTTTGTCCTAATGGCTATTTGATGATCAAGATTGGTTTGAGTTGCATGTTTTATTATTGGTGCTGCCCTATGGTGCTCTCCGTGTCGTGCTAGTGTGAGGGATTCCCGCTGTAGGGTTTGCAATATGTTCATGATTTGCTTATGGTGGGTGGCGTGAGTGACAGAAGCACAGACCCGAGTAAGTAGGTTGTTTGCGTATGGGATAAAGGGGACTTGATGCTTTAATGCTATGGTTGGGTTTTACCTTAATGAATCTTTAGTAGTTGTGGATGCTTGCTAGAGTTCCAATCATAAGTGCATATGATCCAAGTAGAGAAAGTATGTTAGCTTATGCCTCTCCCTCATATAAAATAGCAATAATGATTATCGGTCTAGTTATCGATTGCCTAGGGACAAATAACTTTCTCTTGACAACAAGCTCTCTACTAAAACTAATTTAGTTGTGTCTTTACCTAAACAGACCCTACTTTTTATTTACGTAATCTTTATTATCTTGCAAACCTATCCAAAAACACCTACAAAGTACTTCTAGTTTCATACTTGTTTTAGGTAAAGCGAACATCAAGCATGCGTAGAGTTGTATCGGTGGTCGATAGAACTTGAGGGAATATTTGTTCTAACTTTAGCTCCTCGTTGGGTTCGACACTCTTACTTATCGAAAACTGTTGCGATCCCCTATACTTGTGGGTTGTCAAGACCTTTTTCTGGCGCCGTTGCCGGGGAGCAATAGCGTGGGGTGAATATTCTCGTGTGTGCTTGTTTGCTTTATCACTAAGTAATTTTTATTTGCTGTTCTTAGTTGTTCTCTATCTTTAGTTATGGATATGTAACATGAAATACCAAAAAAATTAGGTGTACTTTCTGCTCATGGAGATGGGGAACCTCCTAAAACCCTCGATGCTAGTTATGTGAAAGATATTATGTACTACTTTAATAATCCTGAGAAAACCCCATTTAATTATGTAATGGGAGTAACATTGGATCAACGTGAATACTTTAGGGATTATCGCTTGACACAAAAAGGGAAACTATTATGGGATCAAATTCATATATTGAAGTGGTATGCTTGGCAATTATGCGTGAGTTATGATTATACTTGTAGCTCTAGGATGAAGGCTCCACACCTTCCCTTTTCATGCAAATTCAATGATAATAAAACCTTAGCTTCTTATGCTAATGGTATATATGATTACTATGATGTGGAACAAATAGAAGAATTTGTTGCTTTTATGGGTGCTTATGAAATTGAATATATGTGTAAAGAGTCTGAAAATTTAGCTATCCTCAAATATTGCTATGAGAATTATGAATACAATTCCTAAATTAATGCACTTATTGAGAAAGTCTCCGATGTCCAAGAAGAGACTAATATTTTGCAGGAGTCTATGGAAGAAGAAATTGATGAAACTGTGAGCTCATTGGGTGAAAAAGATGAGGAAGAGAGCAAAAAACAAAAGGAGGAAGAGCGGATTGATCACCCGTGCCCACCTTCTAATGAGAGTAACTCTTCAACTCATACATTGTTTAATTCCCCTTCGTTCTTATCGAAGGATGATTGCTATGATGACTGTTATGATCCCTTGGATTCTTTTGAAATATCCCTTTTTGATGATGCTTGTGGCCAAGATTCCAATATGAATTATGCTTATGGAGATGAACTTGCTATAGTTCCTTATGTTAAACATGAAAATGTTGCTATTGCCCCCACACATGATAGTCCTATTATCTTTTTGAATCCTCCAAACTACACTATATCGGGGAAGTTTGTGCTTATTAAGGATTATATTGATGGGTTGCCTTATACCGTTGCACATGATGATTTTGATGAATATAATATGCATGTGCTTGCTGCTCCTACTTGCAATTATTATGAGAGAGGAACTATATCTCCACCTCTCTATGTTTCCAATATGATAAAATTGCAAGAAACTATTTTACTATGCATTGGCCTTTACTATGTGTGCATGAATTGTTCTTTTATGACATGCCGATGCATAGGAAGAGAGTTAGACTTAGTTGTTACATGATATATGTTACTTTGTGCTCACTACTAAATGCTAAATCATTGTTAATTAAAATTGGCTTTGATATACCTTGGGATCCGGGTGGATTCATTACTTGAGCACTATATGCCTAGCTTAATGGCTTTAAAGAAAGCGCTGCCAGGGAGACAACCCGGAAGTTTTAGAGAGTCATTTATTTCTGTTGTGTGCTTTTATAAAGTTTAGAAATAAAAATAATGTGCCAAGGTTTGCCTTTAGGATGTTTACATTTGCTTGATGGTTTGTATGGTGCAAGACAGAAACTTTGGCTGTAGTGCGTGATTTTAAATTTTTTGCTGGAACGTCAAATGGTTCTGATTCTTTTTGCACTATCTTCATATACAAATTTTTTATTTGTCCTAATTTTGGCATAATTTTTCAAGTATCAGAAGTATGGTGAATGTCCAGATTATTACAGACTGTTCTGTTTTAGAAAGATTCTGTTTTTGATGCATAGTTTGCTTGTTTTGATGAAACTATCAATTTATATTAGTGGATTAAGCCACGAAAAAGTTATATTAGAGTAGAGACAATGCAAAAACAAAATATGAATTGGTTTGCAACAGTACTTAGAGTAGTGATTTGCTTTATTATACTAACGGATCTTACCGAGTTTTCTGTTGAAGTTTTGTGTGGATGAAGTGTTCGATGATTGAGAAGGTTTCGATGTGAGAAGAAGGAAGAGAGGCAAGAGCTCAAGCTTGTGGATGCCCGAGGCACCCTAAGTAAATATTCAAGGAGACTCAAGCGTCTAAGCTTGGGGATGCCCTGGAAGGCATCCCCTCTTTCTTCAACAAGTATCGGTATGTTTTCGGATTCGTTTCGTTCATGCGATATGTGCAATCTTGGAGCGTATTTTGCATTTAGTTTTCATTTTTCTTTTATGCACCATGCTGGTATGAGGTAGTCCTTGGTTGATTTATAGAATTCTCTATGCACTTCACTTATATCTTTTGAGTATGGCTTTATAGAATGCTTCATGTGCTTCGCTTATATCATTTGAAGATTGGATTGCCTGTTTCTCTTTACATATACAACCGCCATTTGTAGAATGCTCTTTTGCTTCACTTATATTTGTTAGAGAGTGGGCATATCTTTTGTAGAAAGAATTGAACTCTCTTGCTTCACTTATATCTATTTAGAGAGATGACAGAAACTGGTCATTCACATGGTTAGTCAGAAAATCCTACATAAACTTGTAGATCGCTGAATATGATATGTTTGATTCCTTGCAATAGTTTTGCAATATAAAGATGGTGATATTAGAGTCATGCTAGTGGGTAGTTGTGGATTGTAGAAATACTTGTGTTGTGGTTTGTGATTCCCGTAGCATGCACGTATGGTGAATCGTTATGTAACGAAGTTGGAGCATGAGGTATTTATTGATTGTCTTCCTTATGAGTGGCGGCTGGGGACGAGCGATGGTCTTTTCCTACCAATCTATCCCCCCAGGGGCATGCGTAGTAGTACTTTGCTTCAAGGGCTAATAGACTTTTGCAATAAGTATGTGAGTTCTTTATGACTAATGTTGAGTCAATGGATTATACGCACTCTCACCCTTCCATTATTGCTAGCCTCTTCGGTACCATGCATTGCCCTTTCTCACCTCGAGAATCGGTGCAAACTTCGCCGGTGCATCCAAACCCCGTGATACGATACGCTCTATCACACATAAGCATCCTTATATCTTCCTCAAAACAGCCACCATACCTACCTATCATGGCATTTCCATAGTCATTCCGAGATATATTGCCATGCAACTTCCATCATCATCATATACATGACTTGAGCATCATTGTCATATTGCTTTGCATGATCGTAAGATAGCTAGCATGATGTTTTCATGGCTTATCCGTTTTTTGATGTCATTGCTACGCTAGATCGTTGCACATCCTGGTACACCGTCGGAGGCATTCATATAGAGTCATATCTTTGTTCTAGTATCGAGTTGTAATATTGAGTTGTAAGTAAATAAAAGTGTGATGATCATCATTATTAGAACATTGCCCCAGTGAGGAAAGGATGATGGAGACTATGATTCCCCCACAAGTCGGGATGAGACTCCGGACGAAAAAAATATAAAAATATATAAAAATATATTAAGAAATAGAAAAGGCCAAAAAAAGAGAAGGCCCAAAAAAATAGAAAAAAAACAAAAAATGAGAGAAAAAGAGAGAAGGGGCAATGTTACTATCCTTTTACCACACTTGTACTTTAGAGTAGCACCATGTTCTTCATATAGAGAGTCTCTTGAGTTATCACTTTCATATACTAGTGGGAATTTTCATTATAGAACTTGGCTTGTATATTCCAACGATGGGCTTCCTCAAATGCCCTAGGTCTTCATGAGCAAGCAAGTTGGATGCACACCCACTTAGTTTCAGTTGAGCTTTCATATACTTATAGCTCTAGTGCATCTGTTGCATGGCAATCCCTACTCCTCACATTAATATCAATTGATGGGCATCTCCATAGGCCGTTGATTAGCCGCGTTGATGTGAGACTTTCTCCCCTTTTGTCTTCTCCACACAACCTCCACCATCATATTCTATTCCACCTATAGTGCTATGTCCATGGCTCACGCTCATGTATTGCGTGAGGGTTGAAAAAGCTGAAGCGCGTTAAAAAGTATGAACCAATTGCTCGGTTTGTCATCGGGGTTGTGCATGATGTGAATATTTTGTGTAAAGAAGATGGAGCATAGCCAGACTATATGATTTTGTAGGGATAACTTTCTTTGGCCTTGTTATATTGAAAAGACATGATTGCTTTATTAGTAGGCTTGAAGTATTATTGTTTTTATGTCAAATGATAGACTATTGCTTTGAATCACTTGTGTCTTAATATTCATGCCATGCTTAGACATATGATCAAGATTATGCTAGGTAGCATTCCACATCAAAAATTATATTTTTTTATCATTTACCTACTCGAGGACGAGCAGGAATTAAGCTTTGGGATGCTGATACATCTCCGTCATATCTATAAACTTTTATTGTTCCATGCCAATATTCTACAACTTTCATATACTTTTGGCAACTTTTTATACTATTTTTGGGACTAACATATTGATCCAGTGCCCAGTGCCAGTTCCTGTTTGTTGCATGTTTTTGTTTCGCAGAATATCCATATCAAACGGAGTCCAAACGGGATAAAACTTGACGGAGATTTTTTTGGAATATATATGATTTTTGGGAAGAAAAATCCATGCAAGATGGTGCCCGAGGTGGCCACGAGGCAGGGGGGCGCGCCTGCCCCCCCCCCCCCCAGGCGCGCCCTTGACCCTCGTGGCCACCCCGTAAGACGGTTGATGCCCTTCTTTCGCCGCAAGAAATCTAATATCCGGATAGAGATCGTGTCCAAAATTCAGCCCAATCGGAGTTACGGATCTCCGGGAATATAAGAAACGGTGAAAGGGTAGAATCTGAGAACGCAGAAACATAGAGAGACAGAGAGACAGATCCAATCTCGGAGGGGCTCTCGCCCCTCCCACGCCATGGAGGCCAAGGACCAGAGGGGAAACCCTTCTCCCATCTAGGGAGGAGGTCAAGGAAGAATAAGAAGAAGGGGGCCTCTCCCCCTTGCTTCCGGTGGCGCCGGAGTGCCACCGGGGGCCATCATCATCACCGTCATCTTCACCAACAACTTCACCGCCTTCACCACCAACTCTTCCCCCCCCCTCTATGCAGCGGTGTAACCTCTCTCTTACCCGCTGTAATCTCTACTTAAACATGATGCTCAACGCTATATATTATTTCCCTATGATGTATGGCTATCCTATGATGTTTGAGTAGATCTGTTTTTTCCTAATGGCTATTTGATGATCAAGATTGGTTTGAGTTGCATGTTTTATTATTGGTGCTATCCTATGGTGCTCTCCGTGTCGCGCAAGCGTGAGGGGTTCCCGCTGTAGGGTTTGCAATATGTTCATGATTTGCTTGTGGTGGGTGGCGTGAGTGACAGAAGCATAGACCCGAGTAAGTAGGTTGTTTGCGTATGGGATAAAGGGGACTTGATGCTTTAATGCTATGGTTGGGTTTTACCTTAATGAATCTTTAGTAGTTGCGGATGCTTGCTAGAGTTCCAATCATAAGTGCATATGATCCAAGTAGAGAAAGTATGTTAGCTTATGCCTCTCCCTCATATAAAATTGCAATAATGATTACCGGTCTAGTTATCGATTGCCTAGGGACAAATAACTTTCTCTTGACAACAAGCTCTATACTAAAACTAATTTAGTTGTGTCTTTACCTAAACAACCCCTAATTTTTATTTACATAATCTTTATTATCTTGCAAACCTATCCAAAAACACCTACAAAGTACTTCTAGTTTCCTACTTGTTTTAGGTAAAGCGAACATCAAGCGTGCGTAGAGTTGTATCGATGGTCGATAGAACTTGAGGGAATATTTGTTCTACCTTTAGCTCCTCGTTCGGTTCGACATTCTTACTTATCGAAAACTGTTGCGATCCCCTATACTTGTGGGTTATCACTTGGGTCTTCCGGTGCCTGAAGGGAGAATGCATAAAGGGCAATTTGAAACTATTCAGGAAATATTAAGGAAAAGGCTTGTGGATTGGAGTGAGCAGTATGTGTCTTCGGGCAACAAAGAAATCTTGATAAAGGCAGTGGCACAAGCAATCCCAACTTATGTGATGAGTGTGTTTCGTCTACCGGCGTCTGTTTGTGATGAGTAAACTAGAATGATGAGACAATATTGGTGGGGGTGGAGAAAGGCAAGAGGAAGATGGCTTGGCTCAGCTGGGAGAAAATGGCATTACCCAAGTCTATGGGGGGCATGGGGTTTAAGGATATGAGAGCGTTCAACCAAGCTTTGCTTGCTAAGCAAGCTTGGCGCCTATTGGACAGCCCGGATAGTTTGTGTGCTAGATTACTACGGGCTAAGTATTATCCTCATGGTAATTTGCTTGATACAGTGTTTCCCGCGAGCTCTTCCGCGGTATGGAAGGGGATAATCCATGGACTAGACCTATTGAAAAAAGGCATAATTTGGCGTGTGGGTGATGGTACCTTAGTCAAGACATGGCGAGATCCTTGGATCCCAAGGGGAAATGATTTTCGGCCAGTAACACCAAAGCGCAATTGTAGATTCAATTGGGTGGCCGATTTTATTGATGAACATGGGGCATGGAATGTGCAAAGGCTGCGAGAACACTTCTGGGACCTAGACGTGCGAGAAATCTTAAAGATAAGAACATCACCGAGAAGCGGCCAGGATTTCCTTGCGTGGTTTCCGGAGAAAAGTGGTATGTTTACAATTCGGTCGGCGTATCGACTTGCTCATGAGACTTCACTCAATCTTGGCGAGTCAAGCAACAGCCCGAATGCCAGAGGTCTGTATGGCAAAGAATATGGGGGGCAAGGTGCCCCTCAAGATGAGGATTATGGCCTGGAAAGTGGTGTCTGGAGCTCTCCCAACTAATGCTTGCAAGAAATATAGACATATCTCTACTAGAGATAGCTGTCCTC
Source organism: Triticum dicoccoides (assembly GCF_002162155.2). NCBI lineage: Eukaryota > Viridiplantae > Streptophyta > Magnoliopsida > Poales > Poaceae > Triticum > Triticum dicoccoides. Next base: position 45,553,801 of record NC_041380.1, on the reverse strand, counting down.
TATGCGGAAGGGAGAAAGAGACTAGTTTTCATGCTCTGGTGACATGCACTCATGCCCGCCAAGTGTGGACTCATATGCGTATAGTATGGAGGCTACCTGATCAAGAGCTCCTTTGGGATACTGGGCAAGAGTGGCTGCTAAATGTCCTGGCAAACTGCGATGACATGATGCGGGATTCCATGATTATGATGCTATGGAGGATATGGAATTTGCGGTCTGACGGGGCGCATGGGAAGGAAGTTCCACCGGTGGCAGCGACTGTGACTTACCTCCAGAGCTACATGCAATCACTAGATTTGGCCAAGAGGTATACAACAAAGGATATCATAAAAGGGAAGATGCCGGTGAGACATGAGCGGCCAGCCGTGCAGAAAGAAGCCTGCTCGTCGTGGCCACGACCAAGTGTTGATCAGGCGGCACTGTAGGTTGATGGGTCCTTCTCTTCTGTAGATGGTTCGGCGGCGGCCGGAATGGTTTTGCGCCGGCATGATGGGAGTGTCATCTTTGCGGCATACCGATGCATTTTCAACTGCAATGAGGCAGTGGAGGCGGAGCTACATGCAATAATGCAGGGTATGGCGTTAGCTATTCAACATTGCACCTTACTTATTGCCGTTTCAGTCGGACTCCTCGGTGGCACTGGCCGCTTTGACAGGAGAGCATCTCACCAGGTCGGCCTATGAACATCTGGTAGCGGAAATACGTCATCTCATGGCTGATAGAGTTTTTATTCCTTAAAAAATTAAACATGAGCAAAATAGGGTAGCAGATCGGTCGGCTTTGTATAGTCGTACGGAAAGTACTACTGGTGCATGACTAGCAAGAGGACCACCTTGTGTTGAGGATTTATTGCCTCTCGATTGTAACCCTATCCGTTTGGAATAAAAATCTTTCTCCATCGCAAAAAAAAAGCCTGCCGATTTTGCATATGTGGTTTTGTTCTGCTTTTGCGCTTGTGCTGGTGCTGGTTTTGGACTGCACTTTTCCCCCGAGGTGTTGGATGGATTTCTCTTTCGAATACCTTTTTTTCGAAGACAATCTTTCGAATACCTCTGACTCGGGGAAACCAAACACAAAACGGCCCAACCCCCAGACCAATCGGACCTCACGCACCTCGAGGACAAAAGTACCGACGCACAGTATATATACTCCCGAAAAGAAAAGAACGCACACCCAACCCAGCTCAACCGGACCGCACCATCCGCATCGAGGACGAAGCCGCCTCACGTAGCTCTTGATCCCCGGATTGTCGAAGAGCACATGGCTTCTTTTGTGCTCCGATCCGCCGGCCGCTTGCTCCGGCGACCTGTCTCCGATTTTGTTGGGAAGATCCGACCCAACAAGGTATACCCTCTTCCCCTTTCCCTCTAGGGTTTCGTTGATATGCCAAATTGATAATCAGCTAATCGCCTGACCATTAGTTAGCTATTAGTACAAAGTTGAGTCATCTATTTTGGAACGGAGGGAGTACATCTCATGTTCTTCGAGCCTCAGTAAGTTTCCTGTGTTTGAGCTTTTGCATATTGATTCACGTGATTCGCAGAGGCCAGCCCCGCGTCAGATTTTTGGGCAATGCCAAATCGAACGTTTTTTTCATGGTAACCTGTGTTTGCGGTGGATGACAGATTTAGTTTGCGAGCATGGCAAATCCGTTGCAGTTCATTTTTTTCAGGAAATTGCCGTGCTTGCAAATTAAATTTGCCATCGTCATACCAATATAAATTGACATGAAAAACGTTTGATCTGCCATCAGAGTTTTAGCATCTCTGTTTTTTACTTTTATTTGACCTGTATCAGACATAATGCCATGATCAGATATACCCAGACTGAGATGTAAATTCGTGAGACGATGAATTACAAAAATAATATCGTTTTTTATCTCCAGCATTCTTGCTCAAAATTCAGTACGGTACACGGAAAACATATCAAGGAAGAACCCATCAGGACCGGCCCGAGCATTATGATGAAATTGGATGAGCGCGACTGTATCCTGTGTGAAGCTCACAAAGACATTGAAGTATTGCTAAAACAAGCAAGGGATAATGAAGCATGGTAAGCAACCAGTTCATTGTTCTCAATTCATATATATATATGCACACATGTATTCTGTGGTTGTATTATTCTTATTATGGTATGTTTTAACCTGCAGGGACAAGCTACTGAAAAAATTGTTATTACCTTCATCCATTCTTGCCGCCCTTGCCTTTTGGAAGACAGGACAGGAAATGCCTGTGGAAAATATACCTCCAAATTAATGCATATATTAATGTGGCATTGGTGTTATGACTTTTACTTTTTGCTTGTACTGAACCATGTCATGGACCTGAGTTGTAAATGTGTTGTGTTGGAAACTAGGCTGTGGGATTGTTGAAATACTAACTGTAATGTAATCAAGTCTTTGTTCTTGGCTACCTCTTTGATAGCCCGCTTTTCAGACTTTTTTACTGAAGGAGAAGATGTACATGGATTCCCATCATGTTTCTCAACACCTAGCGAGGATTTTTTTTTCGAAACGGAGGCAAAAAATTTGCCTCATCAATTAATTAAGCAGAAGAGAATTGCCCAGTTAATTAACGGAAAACCAGGCGAAAACCGATACAGACCAACTACAGGTGGACTACTCACAGAGTGACCACCATACCCAACACCTAACGTCCACCAACCCGCACACTGTTACAACATGAAGACACCCCAACGAGAGTAACTCTGCCGAAAACCACGGGCACCACCAAATCCACGAAGACAAGCCAGACCATAAAGACAACCCAAGAGACTGGTAACCATCCATCAAGCAGCTGCGGAAGCCTTTCTTGTGGCGTCACTCTTCTTTCCTTTGCTCCTGAGAGCCTCCTCCACAATCGCCTTGCCAGATCCAGGGCTCACCCTCTCCAAACGTTTGAGCAAGCTGTGAAGCTCTATTTCGAAGAGAATCTCATTGAACTTGTCACGCACAAAAACCTGCCCAATGGTCACATGCGAGTGGGTGATTGCAACATCGGAACCTCCACGCTCAACAGAGGCAAGTGACTGGTTGGGCTCCGAAGGATCAGGCGCCAACGCACCAACCGCCTCAACATCATCAGTCACGGGTACCACTGGCACGATGGACTCAGGCGTCTCCAGTTGGTCACATGAAAGAGCCTCAGAGTTAGGTGCCAACACACCTATCTCATCAACCTCGCCACTCAAAGACGCCACATGCACAATGGCCATAGATGAGGCATTGACAGAACCAACCAAGTCTCCACAACCCGGAATGGCGGGCGACTGATAGGACTCTGATGGTGGTAGTGAAGGTGGCATGGCCACCACCAAGGACTCCAATGCGCTCAACTCCATCGGTAACACCATAGATGATTCCCCACAAAGCTCCTGCAACTCAGGCATAATCTGCAGAACTGGAGCTACGACCTCCATGATAACCGCATTCCCACGAACAAGCGGCGTCACATGCAGAGCACGAGGAGAAAAATCTCCAAAGCAACATTCAGCATCCTCATCAATGGAACCAACCTGGAGCTCAGGCAGCAAAGGCACAACCGATGCAACCTCAAACTTGGCTAGAGCGTCGCGAAGCTCAATGCGGAGCAGCTCAACCTCCTGAAGGAGCTCCGTGCGCAGCAGGGCAAGCTGCGACTCCAAAGCAGACACCAAAGAGGTGCAGACATTGGAATCCTTGCAACACCCAGATTGAGACCTTGGCGGCACCGACACACACAACGACGAGTGGCCCACAACCTCAACCCAACTCCTGGCCAGCGAAGGACAAGGCTGGATGGGCGGGGAGCGGCTCCGCTGACGAGGAGCACATGTGACCGGAGAGCCACCGCGAGCGACCAGAGAGCGGTCGCGAGCAACCGGAGAGCGAGCACGACAGAACCTCTCCCAATGACCAGGGCGACGACAGCGAATGCATCTGAATGGATCACGGCATGCACTGACTTGGTGGCCACGCTCGAGGCAACGAAAGGACCTTCCTCGAGCCCAACGCTTGAAGGCAAGGCTACGCTCGAGACCTTCCCTCGACGGCTCGGGGGGAGCTCGTCGGCCGGAACGTCGCCCCCGACCCACATGCACCCAGCCCGCCCCGGCTACAATAGCGGCGGTGGCAGTAGAGAGGCCGTTGCATGCCGACACTAAAGATGGACCAAGCAGAGGAGAGCCCAACTTCTCTGGAGCCTCTGCCAGAGCATTGGGAGCTCCCTGCACTCCTGTTGCCACATCTGTCACAAGCGCCAACACGACCGGCATCGAAGGCAGCAACAGCGTTTGAGGAGCCAGCCCCCCATCCACCTGGGCAGGGGCACGCAGCTGCCCGTAGGAGGGGCGCAGCAGAGCTTCTGTTTCCAGGTCCGTATGAACAGGGGCTGACGATGAGGGCGGCAGCAGCAAGCCGGCGAAGGCGCCCGCAGAGGGAACCGCGGCCAGGGCAGCAAGGGCGGCGGCCGGTGGTGCCGGAGTGGCCGCCGTCGGTGCCACAGCAACAGTCGGGGTTGACGGCGCGGCGCTGGCAGGAGCAACGTCAGCACAGGCCGGGGACGGAAGACACCCAAGCCCTCCATCCAGCAGGCCAGGGGCACGATCTGGAGCAGTATGCGCGACGTCTAGGGCGGACAATGCGGCGACGCCGGCCGGACGGGGGCTCAGCAGGGAGCGCAAGCTGGAAGGCGCCGTCGGAGATGCTGCCACATCCGGCCTCGGCGGGAGTCCGGCACGGGACAGACGGCCACCAGCTGCCGGGGCGGCCCTGCGGGCGGCAAGTGCAGCCACGGCCAGCGCGGCAGCAGCAGCCGAGGCGGCCGACGGAGCCGGAGACGACGACGCGGACGCGAGGGCCATGGGCAGCTCAGCGAGAGCCTGGAGGGGTGAAGGAGTGCATCTGAGAGAGGAGGCGAAGAGTATCCCGGATCTGGTCACGCCGGCTGGAATGGTGGCCGGTGGAAGGAGATCAATGGGGCACCGCCGCCGGCGGGCGCGGGGTCGCAGGAGCCATCGAGACTCGACCAGCCTTTTTCGTTTGTGTGTGTGTCCTCTTAGATTTTGGGGGATATTTCAAGAATACGTACTTGGACAGCAAAGGAGAGCCGTAGAACAAGTGCCGCACAAACGTCTGAAAAATAGCTGGCGACAATGCTGCTCCTTTTCTAGTATCCACATGATAAGTGCTTACTGCTTAGCCTAAAAACCGCTTGGTAAGTGCTGGGCAGTGGCAAAAGTTGTTATCTTAAGGAGACCGTGACTGATTATTATTACTAGAAATTAAGATTACGCAACTCAGAATTAGACCGGTGATGTGCTGAATGCATGAGGTTGCCTTTTTTAGAACTAAGTGAGACTAAACAACCCATCCCACTTAAATTGCTTTAGCTTTTTTTTTTGGAGAAACTAAAATTGCTTTAGTTTTTTTTTGAGAAACTAAAATCGCTATAGTGAGCAGCCGTTAGAGAATAATAAAAATAAATCAAGTGGGCTAGCCCATCCCTGATACGTTCTCGTGCACAAATGAGTAGAAGGCGGCGGGACCTCCTAATTCCCGCATAGGGCGATGGAGGCCGAGCAAACGCGGCGCGTCTATGTCTTCCTTCAGGCGAGATAGTAGACCACGTCGCCAACAGGGAACCGGTCGCGATCCGCCTCACTGCCATGTCGTCCGTCATGCTGATGTTCCATGGTTTTTTTGTATTATTATAATTAATATATTATGAAAACTAATTTTTTTTATTTTTTAAAAGTGTTAATCACACATTATTAAAATGTAAATGCAGTGTAAATAATGTTCACTCAACTTTTAGAAAAAAACTCATAGCATTAAAAAAACAATGTGACATTTACAAACATACTCACGCATTTCAAAAAATATACGTGCAATTTTGAAAAATGTAGTATAATGTAAAAAACATTCGTGTAATTCAAGAAAAAGGTTGTGTACCATTCAGAAAATGGTATGTTACATTAAGAAAAATGCTCACATGTTTAAAAAAACATTAGTGACATTTAAAATATATCTATCCAAAGTAAAAAAAAATGTTTGCATAGTTCAAAAAAATTGTTTATTATCATACAAAAAAATGATTCAACATGTATTTCAAAAAGGTTTAACATGGATTAAAAAATGGTTCAAAACCCTCCGTTCCAAAACATTTGTCCTGGTTTTAGTTCAACTCTGAACTAAAACTATGACAAGTATTTTGGAATGAGGGAATATATGAAAAACATATTAGTCATGTATTTAAAAATGTTAAATGCATATTAAAAATGACCCTTTATTCCAGAATATTTTTCGTGAATTTAGTTCAAATCAGAACTAAAACTACGACAAGTATTTTGGAACGGAGAAAATATTTTAAAAACATACTAGTCATGTATTTAAAAATATTAAATATATATTAAAAATTTATATCTAGACAAAAAATGTACAATGTATACATGTATTTGAATAAAAAATGTTAATGTGTATAGAAAACAATTCTGGTGTATAGAAAGATTGTACAATGTGTATGAAAACTACAAACATGTGTTGAAAAAGGGAGAAAAAAATAAAACTCCAATGAAACACAAAGAAAAGAGACAAAAAATAAGAAAAACCGGATACAGAACCGCTCCTCAAACACGTTCCCTTAATGGGCTGGCCCACAACCGGTCGTGGCAGAGAAGAGACATAAATCAGGGAATATCCTATTCGACGCATTTTGCGTCGAACAGTCGAGGTTTCGCATAGAGCTAGCGATCGATCTGTAACATGGGACGGCCCATTAGCGGCTTCCAGCGTTTCCGGTTTTGCGAACCTTCTAAACTTTCGCAGCCGGTTTTTCTTGTTTTTGGACCCTGATCCGGTTTTCTTGTTTCCCTTTGGTTTTTTCTTCTTTTTTTTCGTTTTTCTGTTTATTTTTTTTCTTTTCTGTTTCTTTTTTATTTGTGAATTTATTTTTTAAAGATTATGGTTCAAAAATTGTTCGAAAACTTAAAAAACTTCATGCTTTTAAAAATATTCAATTTTTTAAGAAATATTCGTGTTTTCTTAAATTGTTCATATGTTGAAATAATGTTCGCATTTTTACAAAATTATTTGTATATTCAAAAAATATTCGCATTTTTTGAGAAATGTTCAGGAATTTCAAAAAATGTTCCCTTTTTTCGAAAATCGTTCAGAATGTTTTTGCTCATTTTTTAGAACATGTAAATAATGGTCGTGATTTCAAAAAATGTTCCTGTTTTCCAAATTTTTGTTCACAAATTTTCTAAAATGTTCTTGTTTTCAAATTTTTGTTCATGTTTTAAAAAATGGTTTGTGATTCAATTTTTTTAGGGATTTTCAAAATTGTTCTCAATTTCAAAAAAATTTCTAAAAATTGAAAGTATGTTGATGATTTAAAAAATTACCCCTGTTTTGAAATATTGTTCAAAACTTTGGGAAATGTTCATGTTTACGAAAAAAAGTTCAGAAATTTCAAAATGTGTTCTACATGTCAGAAAATTGTTTGGGTTTGTCAAAAATGTTTAGTAATTTCAGAAAACAACTCAAATTTTGGAATATTCTTCGGGATTCTTTCAAATAGTGTCAAGTCTGCTACCACTATTAGTTTCAATGTTGGTGATGTATTTTTGTCGCGAGTTCTCTTATGCCGTAATGACTGGCAGCGAGCTCATAAGAGCACATAGTCGCGAGTTCGATTCCCAGCGAGAACAAAGTGCGAGCTTCTTTTTTTTTACCATCGCATTTGTGGGGCACCGCAATGGGCCGGCCCAGTCAGTCGTACCCTGTGCGATAGGTGACCTACTTGCCGCAGAATGCGGCACATAGTACCTCCCATAAATCAGTTCGTGCGACGTATAACCTTGGTGAAGCAAACGCGAACAAGATTTCTCAAAATAAAAGCAAACGTGAACAAGGCTCTGATACCAACTTATAACACCCACAATGCGGATATACCCCTCACGTGTCGGAGCACGACTTAGAGGCATAGTCGCATGATAGTTTAGTCGCAAGTGGGGTAATCTTCACACAATCCCATGTACTGAAGAAGAAATGGATAAAGAGTTGGCTTACAATCGCCACCTCACACAAATACAAGTTAAACATACATCATCCAAAATAAAATCAAGGTCCGACTACGGAAACAAAAATAAAAGAAGAAAACTCCAAATGCTAGATCCCCGATCGTCCCAACTGGGCTCCACTACTGATTATCCGGAAACGAAACATAGAAACGATCAAAGGTCCTCATCGAGCTCCCACTTGAGCTTGGTTGCGTCACCTGCACTGATATCATCGGCACCTGCAACTATTTGGAAGTATCTGTGAGTCACGAGGACTCAGCAATCTCACACCCGCGAGTTCAAGACTATTTAAGCTTATGGGTAGGATAAGGTAATAAGGTGGAGCTGCAGCAAGCACTAAGCATATATGGTGGCTAACATACGCAAATAAGAGTGAGAAGAGAAGCAACGCAACGGTCGTGAAGCTAGAAGTGATCAATAAGTGATCTTGAAACTACTTACTTTCAAACATAACTCCACAAACCGTGTTCACTTCCCGGACTCCGCCGAAAAGAGACCATCACGGCTACACACGCGGTTGATGCATTTTAATTAAGTTAAGTGTCAAGTTCTCTACAACCGGATATTAACAAATTTCCATCTGCCACATAACCGCGGGCACGGCTTTCGAAAGTTTAAACCCTGCAGGGGTGTCCCAACTTAGCCCATCACAAGCTCTCATGGTCAACGAAGGATATTCCTTCTCCCGGGAAGACCCGATCAGTCTCGAAATCCCGGTTACAAGACATTTTGACAATGGTAAAACAAGACCAGCAAAGCCGCCCGATGTGCCGACAATCCCGATAGGAGTCGCACGTATCTCGTTCTCAGGGCAACATCGGATGAGACTAGCTATGAGTAAAACCATCCCTCAAGTTTCCCCGAGGTGGCCCCGCAGGCAGCTCGGTTCGGACCAACACCTAGAGAAGCACTGCCCGGGGGGGGGGGGGTTAAAATAAAGATGACCCTCGGGAGTGCGACTCCCAAGGGAAAAGGTATAGGTTGTTAGGTAAGTGTAAAACCAAGGTTGGGCCTTGCTGGAGGATTTTTATTCAAAGCAAACTGTCAAGGGGTTCCCATAACATCCAACCGCGTAAGGAACGCAAAATCAAGGAACATAACACTGGTATGACGAAGACTAGGGCGGCAAGAGTGGAACAAAACACCAGGCATAAGGTCGAGCCTTCCACCATTTACCAAGTATATAGATGCATTAATTAAATAAGAGATATTGTGATATCCCAACATATCCATGTTCCAACATGGAACAAACTTCAGCTTCACCTGCAACTAAAAATGCTATAAGAGGGGCTGAGCAAAAACGGTAACATTGCCAAACAACGATTTGCTAGGAAGGTGGGTTAGAGGCTTGACATGGCAATATGGGAGGCATGATATAACAAGTGGTAGGTAGCGCGACATAGCGATAGAACGGACAACTAGCAAACAAAGATAGAAGTGATTTCGAGGGTATGATCATCTTGCCTGAAATACCGCAAGGAAGAAGAACGATTCCATGAAGAAGGCGAACCAACATAGTCGAAAGAATCCTCACAACTTCGGAACGAAACCGAAGCTAACGAGAGAAGCAACCCGGAAAGAAGCAAGCAACATAGTAAACAACTATCACATAAACATGGCATGATGCACAACCAAGTATGATGCATGTCCGGTTTAATGAGGTATGGCATGACAGAGTGCACAAACAATACTACAAATTAAGTGGAGCTCAATATGCAATGAGTTGCGTATTGACGAAACACCACATTCAATCATTTAGTTCACTCTCGTTTATGTACCCAACAATATTAAATGTTATTAAACATGGCAAGAGGTGAAGCATAATAAAACTACCTATCTAGACAAGTTTAAATGAGGCCGGAACAACAAGCAACAAGTCCAAAAAAATCCTCATGGGCATATTATGAATTAGCTAATGTTCTGCCCTAAACATAATTTTAGAGTGGTTAAACATGCAAAGTAAGTACATCATGTTAATCTATGCATTTTTATACCCCATTTACCTATAAAGTTTAGTTAATTTGGAGTTCGGTTATTTAGTTATGAAATAAAACATTTTAGCATGGCATTTGAGAAAATTAATGCAAACAGTAGTTTAAACATTTTAAACATGCATGAAAGTTGGATATTATGAAACTAGATGAAATTCTAGTCATTTTTCATATATAAATCATTTTAATCCGATGCACCATTTGTGAGTTATTAAATGCATGATCTAGGGGGATTAATCTACAAAACTCGCAATTCGGCATAAATAGCTAAAATCGTCCAGCGGGAAAAAACATGCGTTGGGCCGAAACTGCTTGGTGGCCCAACAGGAGGGAAAAA
>NC_041380.1:45530308-45543268 GCF_002162155.2 Triticum dicoccoides | reverse complement strand
GCGGCCCACATGGAGGACGGCGGGACGGACGGCGGGATTCGACGGGGACGGGCAAGGCTGCTCCGGCGGCGACGCGGGGAATGGCGGGGAGGCCGGTGAAGGAAATATGCCCTAGAGGCAATAATAAAGTTTTTATTTATATTTCCTTATATCATAATAAATGTTTATTATTAATGCTAGAATTGTATTAACCGGAAACTTAGTACACACACACATAGACAAACAGAATGTCACTAGTATGCCTCCACTTGACTAGCTCATTGATCAAAGATGGTTAAGTTTCCTAGCCATAGACATGAGTTGTCATTTGATTAACGGGATCACATCATTAGAGAATGATGTGATTGACTTGACCCATTCCGTTAGCTTAGCACTTGATCGTTTAGTAAGTTGCTATTGCTTTCTTCATGACTTATACATGTTCCTATGACTATGAGATTATGAAACTCCCGTTTACCGGAGGAACACTTTGTGTGCTACCAAACGTCACAATGTAACTGGGTGATTATAAAGGTGCTCTAAAGGTGTCCCCAAAGGTACTTGTTGGGTTGGCGTATTTCGAGATTAGGATTTGTCACTCCGATTGTCGGAGAGGTATCTTTGGGCCCACTCGGTAATGCGCATCACTATACGCCTTGCAAGCATTGTAACTAATGAGTTGTTGCGGTATGATGTATTACGGAACGAGTAAAGAGACTTGCCAGTAACGAGATTGAACTAGGTATTGAGATACCGACGATCGAATCTCGGGCAAGTAACATATCGATGACAAAGGGAACAACGTATGTTGTTATGCGGTTTGACCGATAAAGATCTTCGTAGAACATGTAGGAGCCTATATGAGCATCCAGGTTCCGCTATTGGTTATTGACCAGAGACATGTCTCGGTTATGTGTACATAGTTCTCAAACCCGTAGGGTCCGCACGCTTAAAGTTTCGGTGACGATTGTATTATGAGTTTTTGTGTTTTGATGTACCGAAGGTAGTTCGGAGTCCCGGATGTGATCATGGACATGATGAGGAGTCTCGAAATGGTCGAGACATAAAGATCGATATATTGGACGACTATGTTCGGACACCGGAATGGTTTCGGGGAGTTTTGGACATATACCGGAGTACTGGGGGGTTACCGGAAACCCCTGGGGAGTTTAAAGGGCCAAGATGGGCTTTAGTGGAGAAGAGGAGGGGCGGCTAGGGCAGGCCGCGCGCCCCCTCCCCCTCTAGTTTGAATTGGATAAGGAGGGGGGCGGCGCCCCCTTTCCTTCCTCTCTCTCCTTCCCTTCCTTTCCCCCTCCTACTCCAACTAGGAAAAGAGGGAGTCCTACTCCCGGTGGGAGTAGGACTCCTCCCTGGCGCACCCTCCCCTGGCCGGCCGCCTCCTCCCCCTGGTCCTTTATATACGGGGGCAGGGGGGCACCTCTAGAGACAACAATTGATCTCTTGATCTCTTAGCCGTGTGCGGTGCCCCCCTCCACCATATTCCACCTCGATCATATCATAGAGGTGCTTAGGTGAAGCCCTGCGTCGGTAGCAACATCATCACCGTCACCACGCCATCGTGCTGACGGAACTCTCCCGTGAAGCTCTGCTGGATCGGAGTTTGCGGGACGTCATCAAGCTGAATGTGTGCTGAACTCGGAGGTGTCGTATGTTCGGTATTTGGATCGGTCGGATCGTGAAGACGTACGACTACATCAACCGCGTTGTGCTAATGCTTCCGCTTTCAGTCTACGAGGGTATGTAGACAACACTCTCCCCTCTCGTTGCTATGCATCACCATGATCCTGTTTGTGTGTAGGAATTATTTTGAAATTACTACGTTCCCCAACAGTGGCATCCGAGCCTGGTTTTAGGCGTAGATGTTATATGCACGAGTAGAACACAAGTGAGTTGTGGGCGATACAAGTCATACTGCTTACCAGCATGTCATACTTTGGTTCGCCGGTATTGTTGGATGAAGCGGCCCGGACCGACATTACGCGTACGCTTATGCGAGACTGGTTCTACGGACGTGCTTTGCACACAGGTGGCTGGCGGGTGTCAGTTTCTCCAACTTTAGTTGAACTGAGTGTGGCTACGCCCGGTCCTTGAGAAGGTTAAAACAACACTAACTTGACAAACTATCGTTGTGGTTTTGATGCGTAGGTAAGAACGGTTCTTGCTCAGCCCATAGCAGCCACGTAAAACTTACAACAACAAAGTAGAGGGCGTCTAACTTGTTTTTGCAGGGGCATATTGTGATGTGATATGGTCAAGACGTGATGAGATATAAATTGGTGTATGAGATGATCATGTTTTGTTAAAGTTATCGGCAACTGGTAGGAGCCTTATGGTTGTCTCTTCATTGCATAAGATGCAAGCGCCATATAATTGCTTTACTTTATCGCTATGCGGTAGCAATAGTTGCAAAAGCAATAATTGGCGAGACGACCATGTGACGACACGTTGATAAATATCAAGATGATGGAGATCATAGTTTCATGCCGGTGACGATGGAGATCATGACGGTACTTTGGAGATGGAGATCAAAGGCGCAAGATGATCATGGCCATAGCATGTCACATATTTTGATTGCATGTGATGTTTATCTTTTATGCATCTTATTTTGCTTAGCTCAATGGTAGCATTATAAGATGATCTCTAACTAAATTTCAAGGTATAAGTGTTCTCCCTGAGTATGCACCATTGCGAAAGTTCTTCGTGCTGAGACACCACGTGATGATCGGGTGTGATAAGCTCTACGTTCAAATACAACGGGTGCAAAACAGTTGCACACGCGGAATACTCAGGTTAAACTTGATGAGCCTAGCATATGCAGATATGGCCTCGGAACACTGAGACCGAAAGGTCGAGCGTGAATCATATAGTAGATATGATCAACATAGTGATGTTCACCATTAAAACTACTCCATCTCACCTGATGATCGGACATGGTTTAGTTGATATGGATCACGTGATCACTTAGATGATTAGAGGGATGTCTATCTAAGTGGGAGTTCTTAAGTAATATGATTAATTGAACTTTAATTTATCATGAACTTAGTCCTGGTAGTATTAGCATATCTATGTTGTAGATCAATAGCTCGCGTTTAGCTACTCTGTTTTATTTTTGATATGTTCCTAGAGAAAACTAAGTTGAAAGATGTTGGTAGCAATGATGTGGATTGGATCCGTGATATGAGGATTATCCTCATTGCTGCACAGAAGAATTATGTCCTTGATGTACCGCTAGGCAACAGACCTATTGCAGGAGCAGATCTAGACGTTATGAACATTTGGCTAGCTCAATATGATGACTACTTGATAGTTTAGTGCACCATGCTTAACATCTTAGAATCGGGACTTCAAAGACGTTTCGAACGTCATGGATCATATGAGATGTTCCAGGAGTTGAAGTTAATATTTCAAGCAAATACCCGAGTTGAGAGATATGAAGTCTCCAACAAGTTCTATAGCTAAAAGATGGAGGAGAATAGCTCAAGCAGTGAGCATGTGCTCAGATTGTCTGGGTTCTACAATCGCTTGAATCAAGTGGGAGTTAATCTTCCAGATAAAATAGTGATTGACAGAATTCTCTAGTCACCATCACCAAGTTAGTAGAACTTCATGATGAACTATAGTATGCAAGGGATGACGAAAACGGTTCCGAGATTTTCATGATGATGAAATAAATGAAGGTAGAAATCAAGAAAGAGCATCAAGTGTTGATGATTAACAAGACCACTAGTTTCAAGAAAAGGGCAAAGGGAAAGAAAGGGAAATTCAAGAAGAACGGCAAGCAAGTTGCTGCTCAAGTGAAGAAGCCCAATTCTGGACCTAAGCCTGAGACTAAGTGCTTCTACTGCAAAGGGACTGGTCACTGGAAGCAGAACTGCCCCAAGTATTTGGCAGATAAGAAGGATGGCAAAGTGAACAATGCTATATTTGATATACATGTTATTGATGTGTACTTTACTAGTGTTCATAGCAACCCCTCGGTATTTGATACGGGTTCAGTTGCTAAGAAAAGTAACTCAAAATGGGAGTTGCAGAAGGAACAGAGACTAGTTAAGGGTGAAGTGACGATATGTGTTGGAAGTGGTTCCAAGATTGATATGATCATCATTGCACACTACGTATACTTTCGGGACTAGTGTTGAACCTATGGTGTTTGCGTTGAGCATGAATATGACTTGATCATGTTTATTGCAATACGGTTATTCATTTAAGTTAGAGAATAATTGTTGTTCTGTTTACATGAATAAAACCTTCTATGGTCATACACCCAATGAAAATGATTTGTTGGATCTCGGTAGTAGTGATACACATATTCATAATATTGAAGCCCAAAGATGCAAAGTTAATAATGGTAGTGCAACTTATTTGTGGCACTGCCGTTTAGGTCATATTGGTGTAAAGCACATGAAGAAAATCCATATTGATGGGATTTTGGAATCACTTGATTATGAATCACTTGATGCTTACGATCCATGCCTCATGGGCAAGATGACTAAGACTCCGTTCTCCGAAACAAGGGAGCAAGCAACAAACTTGTTGGAAATAATACATACTGATGTATACGGTCCGATGAGTGTTGAGGCTCGCGGCGGGTATCGTTATTTTCTGACCTTCACAGATGATTTGAGCAGATATGGGTATATCTACTAAATGAAACATAAGTCTGGAACATTTGAAAAGTTCAATGAATTTTAGAGTGAAGTGGAAAATCATCGTGACAAGAAAATAAAGTTCCTATGATCTGATCGCGGAGACGAATATTTGAGTTACGAGTTTGGTCTTCAATTAAAACAATGTGGAATAGTTTCACAAATTCATGCCACCTCGAACACCATAGCATAATGGTGTGTCCGAATGTCATAACCGTACTTTATTGGATATAGTGCAATCTATGATGTTTCTTACCAATTTACCACTATCGTTTTGGGGTTATGCATTAGAGACAGCTGCATTCATGTTAAATAGGGAACCATCAAAATCCGTTGAGATGACGCCTTATGAACTGTGGTTTGGCAAGAAACCGAAGTTGTCATTTCTTAAAGTTTGGGGCTACGATGCTTATGTGAAAAAACTTCAACCTGATAAGCTCGAACTCAAATCGGAGAAATGTGTCTTCATAGGATACCCAAAGGAAACTGTTGGGTACACCTTCTATCACAGATCTGAAGGCAAGACTTTTGTTGCTAAATTTGGATCCTTTCTAAAGAAGTAGTTTCTCTCGAAAGAAGTGAGTGGGAGGAAAGTAGAACTTGATGAGGTAACTGTACCTGCTCCCTTATTGGAAAGTAGTTCATCACAGAAATCTGTTCCTGTGACTTCTACACCAATTAGTGAGGAAGCTAATGATGATTATCATGTAACTTCGGATCAAGTTACTACCGAACCTCGTAGGTCAACCAGAGTGAGATCCGCACCAGAGTGGTACGGTAATCTTGTTCTGGAGGTCATGTTACTTGACCATGACGAACCTATGAACTATGAGGAAGCAATGATGAGCCCAGATTCCGCGAAATGGTTTGAGGCCATGAAATCTGAGATGTGATCCATTTATGAGAACAAAGTATGGACTTTGATTGACTTGCCCGATGATTGTTGAGCCATTGAGAATAAATTGATCTTCAAGAGGAAGACAAACGCTGATAGTAGTGTTACTATCTACAAAGCTAGAATTGTCGAAAAAGGTTTTTGACAAGTTCAAGGTGTTGACTACGATGAGATTTTCTCACTCGTACCGATTCTTAAGTCTGTCCGAATCATGTTAGCAAATTTCCATATTTTATGAAATCTGGAAAATGGATGTCAAAACTACATTCCTTAATGGATTTCTTAAAGAAGAGTTGTATATGATGCAACCAGAAGGTTTCCCCGATCCTAAAGGTGCTAACAAAATGAGCAATCTCCAGCGATCCATCTATGGACTGGTGCAAGCATCTCGGAGTTGGAATATACGCTTTGATGAGTTGATCAAAGCATATAGTTTTATACAGACTTGGGGTGAAGCCTGTATTTACAAGAAAATGAGTGGGAGCACTACAACATTTCTGATAAGTATATGTGAATAGCATATTGTTAATCGGAAATAATGTAGAATTTTTCTAGAAAGCATAAATAAGTATTTGAAAGGAGTTTTTCAAATAAAGACCTCGGTGAAGCTGCTTACATATTGAGCATCAAGATCTATAGAGATAAATCAAGACGCTTGATAAGTTTTTTCAATAAGTACATACCTTGACAAGATTTTGAAGTAGTTCAAAAGGAACAGTCAAAGAAAGAGTTCTTGCCTGTGTTACAAGGTGTGAAATTGAGTAAGACTCAAAGCCTGACCACGACAGAAGATAGAAAGAGAATGAAAGTCATTGTGCCTCAGCCATAGGTTCTATAAAGTATGCCATGCTGTGTACCAGATCTATTGTATACCCTACACTGAGTTTGGCAAGGGAGTACAATAGTGATCTAGGAGTAGATCACTGAACAGCGGTCAAAATTATCTTAGTAGAATACGGATATGTTTCTCCATTATGGAGGTGACAAAAGGTTCGTCTTAAAGGGTTACGTCGATGCAAGTTTTGACACTGACCCAGATGACTCTAAGTCTAAATCTGGATACATATTGAAAGTGGGAGCAATTAGCTAAAGTAGCTCCGTGCAGAGCATTGTAGACATAGAAACTTGCAAAATACATACAGATCTGAATTTTGGCAGACCCGTTGACTAAACTTCTCACACAAGCAAAACATGATCACACCTTAGTACTCTTTGGGTGTTAATCACATAGCAATGTGAACTAGATTACTGACTCTAGTAAACCCTTTGAGTGTTGGTCACATGGCGATGTGAACTATGGGTGTTAATCACATAGTGATGTGAACTAATGGTGTTAAATCACATGGCGATGTGAACTAGATTATTGACTCTAGTGCAAGTGGGAGACTGAAGGAAATATGCCCTAGAGGCAATAATAAAGTTTTTATTTATATTTCCTTATGTCATGATAAATGTTTATTATTCAAGCTAGAATTGTATTAACCGGAAACTTAGTACATGTGTGAATACATAGACAAACAGAATGTCACTAGTATGCCTCTACTTGACTAGCTCGTTGATCAAAGATGGTTAAGTTTCCTAGCCATAGACATGAGTTGTCATTTGATTAACGGGATCACATCATTAGAGAATGATGTGAGTGACTTGACCCATTCCGTTAGCTTGGCACTTGATCGTTTAGTATGTTGCTATTGCTTTCTTCATGACTTATACATGTTCCTATGACTATGAGATTATGCAACTCCCGTTTATCGGAGGAACACTTTGTGTGCTACCAAACGTCACAACGTAACTAGGTGATTATAAAGGTGCTCTACATGTGTCTCCTAAGGTACTTGTTGGGTTGGCGTATTTCGAGATTAGGATTTGTCACTCTGATTGTCAGAGAGGTATCTCTGGGCCCACTCGGTAATGCACATCAATATAAGCCTTGCAAGCATTGTAACTAATGAGTTAGTTGCAGTATGATGTATTAAGGAACGAGTAAAGAGACTTGCCGGTAACAAGATTGAACTAGGTATTGAGATACCGATGATCGAATCGCAGGCAAGTAACATACCGATGACAAAGGGAACAACATATGTTGTTATGCGGTTTGAGCGATAAAGATCTTCGTAGAACATGTAGGAGCCAATATGAGCATCCAGGTTCCGCTATTGGTTATTGACCGGAGACATGTCTCGGTCATGTCTACATAGTTCTCGAACCCATAGGGTCCGCACGCTTAAAGTTTCGGTGATGATTGTATTATGAGTTTTTGTGTTTTGATGTACCGAAGGTAGTTCGGAGTCCTGGATGTGATCATGGACATGACGAGGAGTCTCAAAATGGTCGAGACATAAAGATCGATATATTGGACGACTATGTTCGGACACCGGAATGGTTTCGGGGAGTTTCAGACATATACCGGAGTAGGGGGGTTACCGGAACCTCCAGGGAGTTTAATGGGCCAAGATGGGCTTTAGTGGAGAAGAGGAGAGGCGGCTAGGGCAGGCCGCGCGCCCCCTCCCCCTCTAGTCCGAATTGGACAAGGAGGGGGGCGGCACCCCCCTTCCCTTCCCTTCCTTTCCTCCTCCTACTCCAACTAGGAAAAGAAGGAGTCCTACTCCCGGTGGGAGTAGGACTCCTCCCTGGCGCGCCCTCCCCTGGCCGGCTGCCTCCTCCCCCTAGTCCTTTATATACGGGGGTAGGGGGCACCTCTAGAGACAACAATTGATCTCTTGATCTCTTAGCCGTGTGCGGTGCCCCCCTCCACCATATTCCACCCCGATCATATCGTAGCGGTGCTTAGGTGAAGCCCTGCGTCGATAGCAACATCATCACCGTCACCACGCCGTCATGCTGACGGAACTCTCCCGTGAAGCTCTGCTGGATCGGAGTTCGCGGGACGTCATCGAGCTGAACATGTGTTGAACTCAGAGGTGCCATACGTTCGGTACTTGGATCGGTCGGATCGTGAAGACGTACGACTACATCAACTGTGTTGTGCTAACGCTTCCGCTTTCAGTCTATGAGGGTAAGTAGACAACACTCTCCCCTCTCGTTGCTATGCATCACCATGATCCTGTTTGTGCATAGGAATTTTTTTGAAATTACTACGTTCCCCAACAGCCAGGAATAGGTGCGGTGCGGTGGATCCAACCTCGGTGCACCAGATCCGGTCGACGGCAAGGCCAAACGGCAGGGAGGCTCGGATTTCCACCAGCAACGCGACCTACGCGGGAGAGAGACAGGGTGAGGCAGGGAGGAGAGGGGTAGGTCAAAGAGGAGGGAGAGGGATGGCACGGCGGCGTCGGGGCATGCCTGCTGGGGTCGCCGGTAGTGGCTCCGGTGGCCGGAGTACTCCGGCGAGCACGAGGTGGCGGCGGGGTCGAGCGGGAGACGCAGTTGCTGCTGGATCGGGAGCTTTCCCACACGGGGAGTGATAACCCACAAGTATAGGGGATCGCAACAGTTTTTGAGGGTAGAGTATTTAACCCAAATTTATTGATTCGACACAAGGGGAGCCAAAGAGTACTCTCAAGTATTAGCAGCTGAGTTGTCAATTCAACCACACCTGGAAACTTAATATTTGCAGCAAAGTGTTTAGTAGCAAAGTAATATGACAGTAGTGATAACAGTAGCAAAAGGTAACAGTAGCAAAAGTAATGTTTTTGGTATTTTGTAGTGATGATAGCAATAGCAACGGAAAAGTAAATAAGCGAAGAACAATATATGGAAAGCTCGTAGGCAATGGATCAGTGATGGAGAATTATGTCGGATGCGGTTCATCATGTAACAGTCATAACCTAGGGTGACACAGAACTAGCTCCAGTTCATCAATGTAATGTAGGCATGTATTTCGAATATAGTCATATGTGCTTATGGAAAAGAACTTGCATGACATCTTTTGTCCTACCCTCCCGTGGCAGCGGGGTCCTTACGGGAACTAAGAGATATTAAGGCCTCCTTTTAATAGAGTACCAGAACAAAGCATTAACACATAGTGTATACATGAACTCCTCAAACTACGGTCATCACCGGTAAGTATCCCGATTATTGTCACTTCAGGGTTAATGAATCATAACACATAATAGGTGACTATAGACTTGCAAGATAGGATCAAGAACTCTCATATATTGATGAAGACATAATAGGTTCAGATCTGAAATCATGGCACTCGGGCCCTAGTGACAAGCATTAAGCATAGCAAAGTCATAGCAACATCAATCTCAGAACATAGTGGATACTAGGGATCAAACCCTAACAAAACTAACTCAATTACATGATAGATCCCATCCAACCCATCACCGTCCAGTAAGCCTACGATTGAATTACTCATGCATGGCGGTGAGCATCATGAAATTGGTGATGGAGGATGGTTGATGAAGACGATGGCGACGGATTCCCCTCTCCGGAGCCCCGAACAGTGTGACACCCCCGATTCAATCGTACACTAATCATACACGCAAACGTGTATGATCAAGATCAGGAACTCACGGGAAGATATCACAACACAACTCTACAAATAAATATAAGTCATACAAGCATCATATTACAAGCCAGGGGCCTCGAGAGCTCGAATACAAGAGCTTGATCATAGATGAGTCAGCGGAAGCAACAATATCTGAGTATAGACATAAGTTAAACAAGATTGCCTTAAGAAGGCTAGCACAAACTGGGATACAGATCGAAAGAGGCGCAGGCCTCCTGCCTGGGATCCTCCTAAACTACTCCTGGTCGTCATCAGCAGCCTGCACGTAGTAGTAGGCACCTCCAGTGTAGTAGGAGTCATCATCGATAGTGGCGTCTGTCTCCTGGACTCCAACGTCTGGTCGCAGCAATCGGGTATAGAAAGGGGGAAAAGGGGGAGCAAAGCAACCGTGAGTACTCATCCAAAGTACTCGCAAGCAAGGAGCTACACTACATATGTATGCATTGGTATCAAATGGAAAAGGGGTATCATATGTGGACTGAACTGCAGAATGCTGGAATAAGAGGGGGATAACTAGTCCTTTCGAAGACTACGCTTCTGGTAACCTCCATCTTGCAGTATAAGAAGAGAGTAGATGGTAAGTTCACCAAGTAATATCGCATAGCATAATCCTAAACGATGATCCTCCCCTCATCGCCCTGTTAGAGAGCGATCACCGGGTTATATCTGGCACTTGGAAGGGTGTGTTTTATTAAGTATCCGGTTCTAGTTGTCATAAGGTCAAGGTACAACTCCAAGTCGTCCTGTTACCGAAGATCACGACTATTCGAATTATAAACTTCCCTGCAGGGGTGCACCACATTCCCCAACACGCTCGATCCCCTTTGTCCGGACACACTTTCCTGGGTCATGCCCGGCCTCGGAAGATCAACATGTTGCAGCCCTACCTAGGCACAACAGAGAGGTCAGCACGCCGGTCTAAATCCTATGGCGCAGGGGTCTGGGCCCATCGCCCATTGCACACCTGCACGTTGCGTACGCCGCCGGTGAGCAGACCTAGCAATCTCCATTACAAAGGAAGTTGCGTTACGCGGTCCAACCCGGCGCGCGCCGCTCAGTCGTTGACGTCACGAAGGCTTTGGCTGATACCACGACATCGAGTGCCCATAACTGTCCCCGCATAGTTGTTTAGTGTGTATAGGCCAGTAGCCAGACTCAGATTAAATACCCAGATCTCGTTAAGCGTGTTATTTTGAAGTAACTGCGAACACCAACCAGGGCCAGGCCCACCTCTCTCCTTGGTGGTCTCAACCTGCCCTGTCGCTCCGCCTCAAAGTAATAGACGGGGGCCGTCGGGAACCCAGGCCCACCACTACCTGGGTGGAACCACCTGCCCCTTCAGCCCCCCAACATCGGAATCACTTCCGGGTACTCAACGAGCCGACCCGACTTTAGTCACAATGGGTATCATATAATATGTATAAGTATATATCCATGATCACCTTCCGAGTGATCACGGCCCGATAGTATAGCATGGCAGGCGGACTAGAATGTAGGGCCATTGATGAAGTTCTAGCAACCTATACTAAGCATGTAGGATTGCAGGTAAGGCATCAACAGTAGTAGCAACAATGACAGGCTATGCATCAGGATAGGATTAACGGAAAGCAGTAACATGCTACACTACTCTAATGCAAGCAGTATAGAGAAGAGTAGGCGATATCTGGTGATCAAGGGGGGGGGGGCTTGCCTGGTTCCTCTGGAAAGAAAGAGGGGTCGTCAACACCGTAGAGGTACTGGGTAGCAGGGGCGTCAGTCTCGGTGTCTAGCGAGAGAAGAGGGGGAAGAAACAATAAATATTAAGCAAACATATGCATAGCGATGCATGACATGACAAGTATCGGTGCTAGGGGTGCCCTAACGCGACCGATGAAGGGGGGAAACATCCGGGAAAATATCCCCGGTGTTTCGCGTTTTCGGACAGATGAAGCGAAGGGGAAATTTGCGTGTTCGCTATGCTAGAGATGTGTGGCGGACGAATGGGCTGCGTATCCGGATTCGTCTCGTCGTTCTGAGCAACTTTCATGTACAAAGTTTTTCCATCCGAGCTACGGTTTACTTCATATTAATTTTAAAAGATTTAAATCATTTTTAGGATTTACTTAATTATTTAAAATCAACATTAGGAAGAACAGTGCATGCTTACGTCAGCATGACATTAGCAGTCAACATTGACCGTTGACCTGGTCAACCTGACGTGTGGGTCTAGTGGGACCCACCTGTCATTCTCTATTTAGGTCAATTAGTTAGGCTTAATTAGTTGGTTAGTTTAATTAAACAAAATTAATTAAGTTAATTAATTAATTAAGTTAATTAGTTATTTTTATTTTTATTTTTAATTCTTTTTCTTTTCATTTAAATTGTTCTGGGGCCGGGCCCCACATGTCATATGAGCATCAGGTTAATCTAATCCTAAATTAGGCATGCTAATTAGCCCGGTCGGACCCACCGGTCAGTGGGCCAGCCAGTGGTCAACAGACCAGCGCGCGCGTCGCCGGAGACAGAACGCGGCTAGGTCGCCCGTCTGGCCAACCCCGGTACCGGTTAGGCGCATGGGTGGGTGTGCTGGGTAGCCGCTGCTCCGGCGAGCCGAGAAGTGGTCTCAGGGCGGCCGGCGTTGGTCTATGACGACGGCAATCGACGACGGCAGGCAGCAGCGTAAAGCATAAGCAGCAGCAGGCAGCATCACGGCGGGCACGGGCGCACGCACGGGGCGTAGCCCGGGCGTAGCCGGTGCGTGGGCGACGGTGGGAGTATGACGGGGAGGTTGGGGCATCGTGAGCGCGGGCGCGGGCCGGATCTAACGACAGGGAGAGAGGAGGGCAGACGGGGCTCACGGGGGGTGTCGCGTGCGAGCTCGAGGGCATGCAGGGGCGGTCCAGCTAGGAGGGCTCCGCGCGGGTGTGGGGTCGGGCGGTGAGGCGACTGCGGCCGCGTGGAAGATG
>NC_041380.1:45512402-45530033 GCF_002162155.2 Triticum dicoccoides | reverse complement strand
GTTATGTGGAGTGCGGTGGCCAGTTGGGCCGGTGGGTCGGCCAGCTGGGCCGTCTAGCCCAGTTGGCCAGGGATCTTTCTCTCTTTCTTTCTTTTTTTGTTTTTGTTTTTTTGTTTTTCTATTTTTTGTTTTAATTTTATATTTTAAATACCTTAGTTTTATAAAATACATTAGTTGTACCTAAATTGGTATTAAAAAATATGCCACCACCACAATTAACTTGGCACCTAAAATATAATAGTTTGTGATTGCTTAACATTTTAAAAGCTTTTAAATATTTGGTTTTGTTACTGTTTTGTTCATTTTAGAGTTTTAAAACACTTTATAAAAGTGGGGTTTCTTCACCACAATTACCTTTGCATTATTCGGCACAACTCGAACATTTTAGTTTAAAGTTCTGAAAACTTTTGTTGTTTGCCTTTAATTTAATTTTGAATTTGAATGGTTTTGAACTAACCCAAGATTTACTCCAGTGACATAGGTGACGTGGCATCATTAGCAAGGAATTACTGTAGCCTAATTATCCGGGCGTCACAATTCTCCTCCACTACAAGAAATCTCGTCCCGAGATTTAAGAGGGAGAGTAAGGGGAAAGGGGCTTGGTTACGAAATTCTAGCTAGTCTTCTCAGTCTTGGTTGCTCTTCTCAAAGAGGTCGATCCATTACCTTGATGTTTTTATTTCTCTTCTTCAGGTCATCATGATGAAGTCATCATCCTTTTGTCAGAAATTTCATCATACTTACGAAATGACAAGGGGTAACTTCGGAAGAACGGGCCTTACAAGGTTGACTATCTGGCGGATAACTTAGGGAATGTGGTAGAAAGTAACTCTCGAATAGATATTAAGAAAATATCGAGAGTAAAGTAAGAAGGTACCACGAGAAGTTTCCAATGGGCAGGCAATCATTGGATGGCCTAATTAGAAGGTGAAGGGGGTTCAAAGCAACGAGAATAAGTATAGCGTCTGATACCAAAGTAGATTTCTAGGAAGATGACCCATGAATTACATACGAAATCAAGCGCGAGGAATAACTTTGGCAACATGGGTGTACAGGAGAGTCAGGTTTCGATCATGTGGAACTATGGGTTATGGGCCCACCATGTGGTTAAAAGTAGGAAGGGCGTTGACATCTTGCACGGTCATGATAGAAAGACATGTCAGAGGGTAGCCTATCTGTTATGTCGGTAACAATGTCGTTACCAAGGGCAAGGGACAAAGAGTACCATTTTCCTGCTCGTTGAACGAGGCGGACCATTAGGCAAAGTTCTCGTCCATCGGTGGCTACCGGAATGTCATCAACAATAGTAACAATGCCTTGCTTGATAGCATTGTACACCGAGGTGTTTACATAAGCAGGAGAATATTACTACTTAGATCATATAGACCTCAAGAAAGGTCAAACCAATCAATGGAAATGATAATATGATTATGAAATTAAACAGAACAATGGAAAGGAAAATGTGTTTAAACACATATTTCAGGGGTATATCCTTCCTAAGGACAAACAGAGCATGACATCCATGACAGGATAGAAGTAGAAAATCATTTAGGTAAAGGGAGAGGAATTTCATGACATTACCCATACAATGGCGTTTGGGTAATTGAGCAGGATACATTTAGCATTGGGCTTCAAATGTTCTTGTTGAAAATCGGAGTACCATAGACAAGCTTCGAGATATCATTGACATGGTCACTGGGTAAAGATCAGAGCTTGGATACACAAGGGATCCATCGGGAAAAAACTCATAGAATAAGTTTTACAAATTACTCATGGAAGAATGACTAACCTTGCTAGAAAGGAAACTATAACAATAGGCCCTCTAGGCAGGTGTGTTAGGATGACATCACCTTATCGGGTTAAAGACCAATGCTATAACTCTTGGAAATATGTTCCAACCATCATACCTGACCGAGATTCAGGTCCGATTGGTGTCAGGATACTTCAGACTCAAGATGCCTGAGAAAGAAAAGGTGCAATGCAATTGACAAGATGACATTGTAAGATTTTTGGGAAATGAACTATGGAAGCAAGTTCCGAATCATGAGTTCATCATTAACCCTAGGAGAGGATGAGAGGGTGGCTGATGAACTCAGCGACAATGAATCGATCTTTCCAAAGATGGATTACCACCAGTATTCGAACAAGGAGATAACATTTCTCCGATCAAAGATATAATGAGGTATGCTCAAGGAAAACATACATAGTTAGTCATTGATTGAAAAGGGGCACCCGAAATATGGGCTTAGGTAGCACGATCCATGTTATAATGGTGATTCGATAACCAATGGTCTAAGAATGTTATCGACCATTAACTTCAAAGCAATAGGGTTGCTAGAAGTTTTGAAGTCAGACATTCTAGTTCAATTGTCAGTTTTCCCGGTTAGAAACAACATGGGGACCAAGAAATGAACAAACATGGCGAGAAGTATTTCATGTCAAGAATTCTCAAGAGGTGGAACAATTCCCACAATATTTTTGATATATAAGATGGTAATACTCCAAGGTAAAGAACAAATGTTGGATAGCAAGGATCTCAAGGTATAACAGGAAACACGAGCAAGTTTGTGTTGAACAGAAGGCAATAAAGTGGTCGATGGTAACACAAATCATCAAGGGCAAGGATGGTATTTCTCATCATGAATTCAATTGATATCCTGGAAGATCTCAGAATGTTGATGATGAACATGACACATTTGTCGAGAGATTTCAAGATGTAATCGATCGGTGATGACAACGAGTCCAATGAATGGTGAAGCGAAAGGTTATTGGAACCAAGGGTATGACACAAACTCCTAACCAAGTTTGTTGTTCGAGGAGAAATGACATGATGAGGAAGATCGACGTAAGCTTAGCTCATCGTCGAAAATTGTGCTCCGGGAAGAAGGACTAGGTAGCAGAGTTAAAATTTAGCACAATAATGATATAGCCAATCGGGCTAGGAATGAATTGAAGGATTATTAAACTCATAAGCAATGAAAATTACTTAGAGTTAATGAATCAGACAACGGACTCGGTACACATATCTGTGTTCTCGAGTGACTAATAGCTTAGAACCCAGGGGAAATCTGAAATCAATGAGAAGCAATACTAGATGAAGACTCATAGGAAGCAACACAGTTCTTTGATATTCTCGAGATACTGTAGGGTATACTCAAAGGAAGGTCAATATAGAGGTTGCAGAGATGTATTGATCTACATAAGACAAGTACTATAACTTGTCAGAGAAATGGAATTTAAAGGAGAACATGGTCGGAACCATGATCGCAAAAGGCCGGATCCCAGATATAATAATTTATACCGAGGGAATAATTAATTTAAGAGAAGCTTTAATGATAAGATCTACATTGTGTCCATGGGCATGAGCACAAAGTTCAAGGTCGACTCCCACTTCTTCAATGCATAACCTTCCATTCACTTCTCATGTTTCAAAAATGACATTAGTTGCTGAAAGTTTTACCTGGTGCAATACCAGCTAAGTATGACCCGTGAAATCTTTCGGGTTCACACTGATTAGGGAAGGCGTTGGTTCAACCCATCGGGGCATCTTAGGAACACATACCACAAACTTCATAGTAAACATCACCAACTCGAGAGAAGATCATGGTTGGCCAAAACAGAGGATACAATTTACCAAAGGCATTATGTATCAGGGAAGGAACTTCTCGAGGTTTTTGTATACGAAGGACACTGTCGGATGATATTTCAACAAAGGATCTGACAGTCCATATCGAAGCTGATGTGAGTATCGGCACACAACTAGAGGAAGAAACAATGCAAATGCATTGGATTATAGAAGCAACTGGCTAATTCAAAGCTCACATGTAAAGGAATTATGATTTCCAAATCAAAGGATCAGAAGTAAACGCTCTGATTAAGGATGGATAAGTTGAGTGAGCATAGGGGTAAAATCGACAACAGTTTGATTGGTCGAGATTCAGCCCATGTTTAAAATGACGTCTGAGCCGAAAGGATGAATTCTAGGATCTGATTGAGGATTGCGAGCATTCGTAACATTTTGAATCAACGGACTCAAAATGATAATGGCAAGGGATGCCAATATGATTACGAGACTTATGGGATTATCCATAATGCAAGCAAGAATTTCAAGAGCAAAAGGCTGTTAAGGATTTTCGGAAGGTCAAATAGTTTTTTGAAGACTTTGGTGAAACACATGAACAAATGGGGAGAAACAAATCCTTGGTGTGTGTGAGGATTAATTTATAGGTTTATCCAGGTGACAAGGAACTACAAGGCAGTAGGCACAAGGATTCTCGGAACAACAACGAGTTTTTCGGGGTATCTTGTAATAACAAGAGCAATTGGGAACTAAGGTAAGAATGGCAAGTGCATGTAGTTATCTATAGGGTTTGACGGTGGAAGGGAATTGCAAACACAATGAGCACAAGCTCTCAGGATAACATCGGAGAGTATCTTCTGAATCTACTGGTGCAGCAGGCGATCATTTGTAATAAGGGGCTCTCAGGAAGGAAGTAATTACGAGAACCTAGAGTTAGAGTTAGCAAATCCGTTTAACCCGAGTAGAAGGGAGTTCAGATTCCCAGAGTAAAGATCGAGGAGTAAAAGATCCTAATACCACCCAAATGGCGACGTGGACCCGTAAGGCACACAACCATGTTAGTAAAAGTTTTGTAATGTCTAGACTCGACTTCGGACAAGGAGTGTGGAAGGGGGATTCCTACAGGCAGTCGGCTCTAATACCAACTTGTGACGCCCCCGATTCAATCGTACACTAATCATACACGCAAACGTGTACGATCAATATCAGGAACTCATGAGAAGATATCACAACACAACTCTAAAGATAAAAATAAGTCATACAAGCATCATATTACAAGCTAGGGGCCTCGAGGGCTCGAATATAAGAGCTCGGTCATAGATGAGTCAGCGGAAGCAACAATATCTGAGTACATACATAAGTTAAACAAGATTGCGTTAAGAAGGCTAGCACAAACTGGGATACAGATCGAAAGAGGCGCATGCCTCCTGCCTGGGATCCTCCTAAACAACTCCTGGTCGTCAGCGGCCTGCACATAGTAGTAGGCACCTCCAGTGTAGTAGGAGTCGTCATCGACAGTGGCGTCTGGCTCCTGGACTCCAACGTCTGGTCGCAGCAATCGGGTATAGAAAGGGGGAAAAGGGGGAGCAAAGCAACCGTGAGTACTCATCCAAAGTACTCGCAAGCAAGGAGCTACACTACATATGTATGCATTGGTATCAAATGGAAAAGGGGTATCATATGTGGACTGAACTGCAGAATGCCGGAATAAGAGGGGGATAACTAGTCCTTTCGAAGACTACGCTTCAAGTAACCTCCATCTTGCAGTAGAAGAAGAGAGTAGATGGTAAGTTCACCAAGTAATATCGCATAGCATAATCCTAACCGATGATCCTCCCCTCGTCGCCCTGTTAGAGAGCGATCACCGGGTTATATCTGGCACTTGGAAGGGTGTGTTTTATTAAGTATCCGGTTCTAGTTGTCATAAGGTCAAGGTACAACTCCAAGTCGTCCTGTTACCAAAGATCACGACTATTCGAATAGATAAACTTCCCTGCAGGGGTGCACCACATTCCCCAATACGCTCGATCCCCTTTGTCTGGACACACTTTCCTGGGTCATGCCCGGCCTCGGAAGATCAACACGTCGCAGCCCTACCTAGGCACAACAGAGAGGTCAGCACGCCGGTCTAAATCCTATGGCGCAGGGGTCTGGGCCCATCGCCCAT
Source organism: Triticum dicoccoides (assembly GCF_002162155.2). Lineage (NCBI taxonomy): Eukaryota > Viridiplantae > Streptophyta > Magnoliopsida > Poales > Poaceae > Triticum > Triticum dicoccoides. Next base: position 45,524,286 of record NC_041380.1, on the reverse strand, counting down.
TGCACACCTACACGTTGCGTACGCGGCCGGTGAGCAGACCTAGCAACCTTCATTACAAAGGAAGTTGCGTTACGCGGTCCAACCCGGCGCGCACCGCTCAGTCGCTGACGTCACGAAGGCTTCGGCTGATACCACAACGTCGAGTGCCCATAACGTCCCTGCGTAGTTGGCTAGTGCGTATAGGCCAGTAGCCAGACTCACATCAAATACCCAGATCTCGTTAAGCGTGTTATTTTGAAGTAACCGCAAATGCCGACCAGGGCTAGGCCCACCTCTCTCCTAGGTGGTCTCAACCTGCCATGTCGCTCCGCCTCAAAGTAACAGACGGGGGCCGTCGGGAACCCAGGCCCACCATTACTTGGGTGGAACCACCTGCCCCTTCAGCCCCCAACATCGAAATCACTTGCGGGTACTCAACGAGCCGACCCGACTTTAGTCACAACAGGTATCATATAATATGTATAAGTATATATCCGTTATCACCTCCCGAGTGATCATGGCCCGATAGTATAGCATGGCAGACGGACTAGAATGTAGGGCCACTGATGAAGTACTAGCAACCTATACTAAGCATGTAGGATTGCAGGTAAGGTATCAACAGTAGTAGCAACAATGGCCTTTTAAAAAAAAAGTGTTGGCACATAATTTCTGCTGATTTTATTCAGTTGGTTCATGAGTTTCATGCTGGAACAGTTTAGTTAGAAAATCTCAATGATGCATATATTACTTTGATCCCAAAGAAGCAGACACCTGAGAGTGTGGGAGACTTTAGGCCTATTTCACTCACCAGTGTTGGCCTAAAATTTCTTACAAAGCTTGTTGCTAACAGATTTCAACAGATCACCAAATGTGTGCATAAGAACCAATATGGCTTCATAAAATCAAGAACAATCCTGGATTGCCTTGCTTGGACCTTTGGATACATCCATCAGTGTAATCAGTCTAAACGGCCCATCCTTTTGCTTAAGTTAGACTTTGAATACGCTTTTGATTCTATCCAGCATGAGGCTATCATAAGGATTCTTGTTGCAAAAGGTTTTGATGATAGATGGATTGTTTGGATTAAGCAGTTGTTGTCATCAGGCACTTCTTCTGTTCTACTGAATGGAGTTCCTGGTAGCCATTTTAAATGCAAATGTGGAGTTAAGCAAGGGGAACCAATCTCTCCCTTGCTTTTTGTTATAGCGGCTGATCTCTTGCAGACATTAATCAATGATCTTCTTCGGCAAGGTTTAATAAGCAGGCCTCTGCCAACCCATGATCCTGATTTTCCTGTTGTCCAATATGCTAATGACACACTGCTTTTCTTAAATGCTGACAAGGATCAATTGGGGGCACTGAAATCAGTATTATATTCTTTCTTAGAGGCAACTGGACTTCAGATTAACTTTCATAAATCCTCCATGTATCCTATTAATGTGATTGACCAGGATGCTACTGATCTTGCTGCCTTTTTTGGATGTAAGTTAGGCAAAATGCCTTTCACATACCTGGGTCTGCCAGTGGGGACTACCAGGCCCAAAATTGTGGATCTTCTTCCCCTTGTGGATTGTATGGAGAGAAGATTGACAGCAAGTTCTTGGTTCTTGCCTCAAGGGAGCAGATTACAATTAGTAAACTCTGTCATTTCTTCTTTGCCTATCTTCTTCCTTTGCAGCTTGTCAATTCCTCAGGGTATTTTGAAGCAGTTGGAAAGGATTCAGAGGCAGTGTTTATGGAGGAAATATGGTCAGGAAAGGGGCCATTCACTGGCTGCTTGGCCACTTGTTTGCAGACCTAAGTCGAAGGGGGGCTTGGAATCTTAAACCTTGGTTTGCAAAATGATGCTCTCCTTCTGAAACATCTGAATAAATTTTATAATAAGATGGATGTGCCTTGGGTTCAGTTAGTTTGGGATTCCTACTATTTTCAAAGGATTCCACATGATACTATTCTTTGTGTCTCTTTTTGGTGGTGGGATGTCTGCAAGTTGATGGATAATTTCAGAGCAGTTACTTCGGTTGATGTTCATAGTGGAGATAATGTGCTGTTCTGGTCTGATTATTGGCAAACTGGAAACAGTTATGTCCCTCTTCAAGATCGATTTCCTAGGCTCTATTCATTTTGTCTCCACAAAAACCTCTCAGTCAAGGAAGTCTTTCAGGCTAGCAGTTTCCAAGACCTTTTCTACTTGCCACTTTCTGAACAAGCCTTTTAGGATCTACAGCAGCTCTCCTCCTTAATGGGGTCCTTCCATTTGGACAGTACCTCTCATGACTCTTGGGGGTGGGAGCATGGCAAGAAGTCTGAATATACTGCAAAAACGTTTTATGACTCTATCAGCCAATGGTAGCTAACCCTATCCTGGGGTGGATATGGAAAAGGTGATGTACAATGTCGATTAAGATGTTTGCTTGGCTTGTAATAATGGACAGGGTTAACACTAAAGACATGATCCAGAGGAGGCATAGGAGGATTAATGAGGGACCAGAATGTGTTCTTTGTCCTACTGGGATACTGGAGGACAGAAATCACCTCTTTTTCCAGTGCAATTTTAGTGTTCGCGTGTGGAATTATCTGCAAATTCTATGGAAAGACGGTGATGACATGGTGGAGATTGCTTGCCATGCTAGAAAGGACTTCAACAAACCTTTCTTTAGGGAGGTGGTTTTCACGGCCTGGTGGAATATTTGGAAGGTTAGGAATGACAAAGCTTTCAGGAACATCAAGCCATCTTTCAGGGTGTGGAAAAATGGCTTCATTCATGACCTCACTCTGCTCTCTCACAGAATCAAATGGAAATATAGAGAGGCCTTACTTAAGTGGATTGATTTCCTACCTCCTTGAGGAGAGTTGCTTCAATGTAACATTGTAATTATTAGATATAGTGCACCCCTCCTTTGTATAGCCTTCTTTTGTTTCTTCTTTTCTTTGTTCTTGTTTTCTTTCCTCACCTTGAGGAAGCACTGTATGGTTCCTGCTTTTAATTTTAATAAAATGCTGTGGGGTGTAAGCCCTGCAGTCTTCACGATCAAAAAAAACAATGGCAGGCTATGCATCAGGATAGGATTAACGGAAAGCAGTAACATGCTACACTACTCTAATGCAAGCAGTATAGATAAGAGTAGGCGATATATGGTGATCAAGGGGGGGGGGCTTGCCTGGTTGCTCTGGCAAGAAAGAGGGGTCGTCAACACCGTAGTCGTACTGGGTAGCAGCGGCGTCGGTCTCGGTGTCTAGCGAGAGAAGAGGGGGAAGAAACAATAAATATTAAGCAAGCAGATGCATAGCAATGCATGACATGACAAGTATCAGTGCTAGGGGTGCCCTAACGCGGTATGAGGTGGTACCGGTGATGGGGGGAAACATCCGGGAAAATATCCCAGGTGTTTCGCATTTTCGGACAGATGAAGCGGAGGGGAAAGTTGCGTGTTCGCTATGCTAGAGATGCGTAGCGGACGAACAGGCTGCCTATCCGGATTCGTCTCGTCGTTCTGAGAAACTTTCATGTACAAAGTTTTTCCATCCGAGCTACGGTTTATTTTATATTAATTTTAAAAGATTTAAATCATTTTTAGGATTTATTTAATTATTTAAAATCAACAGTATCCAGAACAGTGCATGCTGACGTCAGCATGACGTCAGCAGTCAACGTTAACCGTTGACCTGGTCAACCTGACGTGTGGGTCCAGTGGGACCCACCTGTCATCCTCTGTTTAGGTTAATTAGGGTTTAGGCTTAATTAGTTCTTTAGTTTAATTAAACAAAACTAATTAAGTTAATTAATTCTTTAATTAATTAATTATTTTTAATTCTTTTTCTTTTCATTTAAATCATTCTAGGGCCAGGCCCCACATGTCATATGATCATCAGGTTAATCTAATCCTAAATTAGGCATGCTAATTAGCCTGGCCGGACCCACCGGTCAGTGGGCCAGCCAGTGGTCAAGAGACCAGCGCGCGCATCGCCGGAGACAGAACGCGGCGGGGTCGCCCGTCTAGCCAACCCCGGTACCGGTTAGGCGCGTAGGTGGGTGTGCTGGGTAGCCGCTGCTCCAGCGAGCCGAGAAGTGGCCTCAGGGCGATCGGCGTTGGTCTGCGACGACGGCAATCAACGACGGCAGGCAGCAGCGAAAAGCAGAAGCAGCAGCAGGCAACACCACGGCGGGCATGGGCGCACGCATGGGGCGCAGCCCGGGCGTAGCCGGTGCGCGGGCGACGTCGGGAGTATGACGGGGAGGCTGGGGCATCGTGAGCGCGGGCGCGGGCCGGATCCATAGACAGGGAGAGAGGAGGGCAGACGGGGCTTATGAGGGGTATCACGTGCGAGCTCGAGAGGGTGCAGGGGCGGTCCGACGAGGAGGGCTCCGCGCGGCTATGGGGTCGGGCGGTGAGGCAACGGCGGCCGCGTGGAAGATGGCGTCGAGCAAAATCGGGCTGCGGGGCGCGGTCGTCAGGGCACAGCGGGGTCGATCCCAATCTAGGTGGGGGTGGGCGCCGGCGAGGGGTGGCCGGAGGCGCCGGGCGGTGGCGGCGTGGTGAAGGGGTCGGGGCCCTCTGCCCCGATCCAGACAAGGAAGGGGAGAGAGGCATGCGGGAGGAAAACACGGGGAGGGAGTGGGTGAGTGGGGGTCGTGGGTTAGGGTTTCAGGCTAGCGGGAGGGTATGTGCAGTGCAGTGGCCGGTTGGGCCGGTGGGTCGGCCAGCTGGGCCGTCTGGCCCAGTTGGCCAGGGTCTTTCTCTCTTTCTTTCTTTTTTTGTTTTTGTTTTTTTTGTTTTTCTCTTTTTTTGTTTTAATTTTATATTTTAAATACCTTAGTTTTATAAAATACATTAGTTGTACCTAAATTGGTATTAACAAATATGCCACCACCACAATTAACTTGGCACCTAAAATATAATAGTTTGTGATTGCTTAACATTTTAAAATCTTTTAAATAATTGGTTTTGTTACTCTTTTGTTCATTTTAGAGTCTTTAAACACTTTATAAAAGTGGGGTTTCTTCTCCACAATTACCTTTGCATTATTCAGCACAACTCGAACATTTTAGTTTAAAGTTTTGAAAACTTTTGTTGTTTGCCTTTAATTAATTTTGAATTTGAATGGTTTTGAACTAACCCGAGATTAACTCCAGTGATAGAGGTGACGTGGCATCATTAGCAAGGAATTACTTTAGTCTAATTATCCGCGTGTCACAAACGGACTCCAGATCAGCCCTCCCGAGAGGTTTTAGGGCTTGGCGGCGGCTCCGTATCGTAAAACGCGATGATTTCTTCTCTCTGATTTTTTTCTCCCCGAAACACAATATATAGAGTTGGAGTTGGAGTCGGAGGAGCTCCAGGGGGCCCACGAGGTAGGGGCGCGCCCTAGGGGGGCAGGTGCGCCCCCACCCTCGTGGACAGGTGGTGGGCCCCTGGCCTTCATCTTTTGTAGGTATTTTTTATATTTTCCAAAAAGTTGCTCCGTGAAGTTTCGGGTCATTCCGAGAACTTTTGTTTCTGCACATAAATAACATCATGGTATTTCTGCTGAAAACAGTGTCAGTCCGGGTTAGTTCAATTCAAATCATGCAAGTTAGAGTCCAAAACAAGGGAAGAAGTGTTTGGAAAAGTAGATACGACGGAGACCTATCAACTCCCCCAAGCTTAAATCTTTGCTTGTCCTCAAGCAATTCAGTTGACAAACTGAAAGTGATAAAGAAAAACTTTTACAAACTTTGTTTGCTCTTGTTGTTGTAAATATGTAAAGCCAGCATTCAAGTTTTCAGCAAAGATTATAACTAACCACATTTGCAATAATGCTCAGGTCTCAAGTTTACTCATATCAATGACATAATCAACTAGCAAGCAATAATAATAAATCTTGGATGACAACACTTTCTCAAAACAATCATAATATGATTTAACAAGATGGTATCTCGCTAGCCCTTTCTGAGACCGCAAAACATAAATGCAGAGCACCTTTAAAGATCAAGGACTGACCAGACATTGTAATTCATGGTAAAAGAGATCCAGTCAAGTCATACCCAATGTAAACTAACAATAATGAATGCAAATGACAGCAGTGCTCTCCAATTGGTGCTTTTTAATAAGAGGATGATGACTCAGCATAAAATTAAATAGATAAGCCCTTCGCAGAGGGAAGCAGGGAGTTGTAGAGGTGCCAGAGCTCGGTTTTGAAATAGAGGCGAATAATATTTTGAGCGGTATACTTTCATTGTCAACATAACAACCAAGAGATGGCAATATCTTCCATGCTATACACATTATAGGCGGTTCCCAAACAGAATGGTAAAGTTTATACTCCCCCTTCACCAACAAGCATCAATCCATGGCTTGCTCGAAACAACGAGTGCCTCCAACTAATAAGAGTCCCAGGGGGAGTTCTGTTTGCAATTATTTTGATTTGATTTGCATAAAGCATGGGACTGGGCATCCCGGTGACCAGCCACTTTCTCGTGAGTGAGGAGCGGAGTCCACTCCTCTTGAGAATAACCCGCCTAACATGGAAGATACGGACATCCCTAGTTGATACATGAGTTATTCGAGCATACGAAACAGGATATTTATTTGAAGGTTTAGAGTTTGGCACATACAAATTTACTTGGGACGGCAGGTAGATACCATATATAGGTAGGTATAGTGGACTCATATGGAATAACTTTGGGGTTTATGGGATTGGATGCACAAGCAGTATTCCCGCTTAGTACAGGTGAAGTCTAGCAAAACACTGGGAAGCGACCAGCTAGACAGCGACAACAGTCATGAACATGCATTAAAATTAATCAACACCGAATGCAAGCATGAGTATGATATAATCCACCATGAACATAAATATCGTGAAGGCTATGTTGATTTTGTTTCAACTATATGCGTGAACATGGGCCAAGTCAAGTCACTTAAATCATTCACAGGAGGATACCACGCTATCATACCACATCATAACCATTTCAATAGCATGTTGGCACGCAAGGTAAACCATTATAACTCATAGCTAATCAAGCATGGCACAAGAACTATGATCTCTAGTTGTCATTGCAAACATGTTTATTCATAATAGGCCGAATCAGGAACGATGAACTAATCATATTTACAAAAACAAAAGAGGTTGAGTTCATACCAGCCTTTCTCATCTCAGTCAGTCCATCATATATCGTCATAATTGCCTTTCACTTGCACGACCGAACGATGTGAATAATAATAATTGTGCACGTGCATTGGACTAAGCTGGAATCTGCAAGCATTCAATAAACACGAGAAGACAAGGCAATATGGGCTCTTTTGTCAAATCAACAATAATGCATATAAGAGCCACTTCAACAATTTAATCATGGTCTTCTCCTATTGACCCCCAAAGAAAAGAAAAGAAATAAAATTATTTACATGGGAAAGCTCCCAACAAGCAAAAAAAGAACAGGAAATATTTTTGGGTTTTCTTTTTAGTTACTACTACAAGCATGGAAAGTAAACTAATTAAAAGCTACAACTAATTTTTTGGTTTTTCTTAAGGTTTATTAATCACACAAGAAGAAAGCATAAAGAGGGAAATAAACTAGCATGGATGATACAACAAAAAGGTATGAGCACCGACATCTAGCAATGAGTGTGTAAACATAAATGTAATGTCGGTGCGAAATACGTACTCCCCCAAGCTTAGGCTTTTGGCCTAAGTTGGTCTATGTCCACGGCTGGCCTGGCGGATATCCATAATAATAGTTGGGGTCGTACTGAGATGCTGCGGCTATCGCCTCCTGCGCTGCAGCGTGGCGACGAGCGGCCTCCGCTCTCCTCTCGTACTCATCTGCCTCCTCTCTGGTAATAACATATCTTCCTTTTGCCTGATGATCCAAGAAGGCAGGAGCAGGGAGAGTAATATGGACAGCACGACGTGTGTCAAAGATTAGTCGATACTGGAGAGGTGATTCATTCCTCTCGACAAACAGGTGGTGAACCATAGCATTAAAGTCTACGTAAGCAGGGGGTAATTCAATATCATCTTCGCATATGGCTATACCAAGAAAATTAGCTATGCAGGTTGCATAAATTCCACCAAAGAAATCTCCATTAAATCTATTAAGATGCAACCTACGTGCAACAATGGCTCCCAAATTATAAGTTTTGTCTCCTAACACAACACTCATAAGAATACTGAGGTCAGGGACACACATGTGACATGCTTCATCTTTACCATTAATGCATCTACCTATGAAGAGAGCAAAATAATGTATAGCAGGAAAGTGAATGCTCCCTATGGTAGCTTGTGTTATATCTCTAGATTCTCCCACAGTTATGCTAGCAAGAAAATCTCTAAATTTAGATTTGTGAGGATCCCTGATACTACCCATTGTGGAAGTTTGCAAGCAGCGGTAAAATCCTCTAAGTCCATAGTGTAAGAATTTTCATAAAGATCAAACAGGACAGTTGGAGAATTACGTGAAGATGAAAATTCAAACCTCCTCACAAAGGAACTAGTGAGCTGGTGATACTGGCTGCACTTCTCTTCCTCGAAGCTCACAAGATCAGCGTTACGCAAATATGCGTTAAATTCTTCCTTAATTCCCGCTCGATCCATAAAGTTCTCAGAAGGCCATTCACCAGGACGCACTGGAGCATCTCTTGGTGGCTCATCATCAGCATCATGCATTGCAAGCTTGGGTCCTTGCTTCCTTGAAGAACCACCCTGGAACATTTTCCTAAGAATATTTCTTCCTCTGAAAAATTCTGAAATTTTTTAGTAACTTCAAAATAAAAGTAAACCAAACTCAATAATATTGATAGCAACTACTCCTACAAGTGCCTAGAGCCTATAACATGCATCAAAACTACTTGGAACCATATAAATTTGACATGCAAGCTCAAGAACATGGTCACCTAGGCAGCACAAATTTGTAATGAATAAAGCACTAGAATAAAAACTAATTGGACCAATGGAGGAGTCACATACCAAGGAACAATCTCCCCAAGCAGTTTTGTGAAAGGTGCTTTGATCAAGGAGATCGAAAATGGTAGCAAAACGAGCTTGGACTCAGGTTTGAGCTGGTTGTTCATGTTTGTGGGAGGAAGAAGGAGTGTGCGGGTGAAAGGATAAGTGGAGGAGGGCCACCGTGGGCCCACGAGGCAGGGGGCGCGCCCTCCACCCTCGTGGGCAGGTGGGTGACCCCCTGTTGTGTTCTCAGTGCCAAATATTCTAGAAAAAATCATATTTAAATTTCAGGGCATTTGGAGAACTTTTATTTTCAGGGTATTTTTATATTGCACGGATAATCAGATAACAGACAGAAAAATACTTATTTTTATTTTCATTAATATAAATAACAGAAAGTAAAAGTGGGGTACAGAAGGTTGTGCCTTCTAGTTTCATCCATCTCATGCTCATCAAAAGGAATCCACTAACAAGGTTGATCAAGTCTTGTTAACGAAGTCATTCCGAATAACATGGAACCGAAGAAATTTCGAATAACACTATGTTACCTCAACGGGGATATGCACATCCCCAATAATAAGAATATCATATTTCTTCTTGACAGTAGGAAGAGGAAATTCAAAACCTCCAAATATAATTGATGGAATTTTCCCAATAGAGTTGATACTATGAACTTGAGGTTGTTTCCTCGGAAAGTGTACCGTATGCTCATTACCATTAACATGAAAAGTGACATTGCCTTTAGTGCAATCAATAACAGCCCCTGCAGTGTTCAAAAAGGGTCTTCCAAGAATAATAGACATACTATCGTCCACGGGAATATCAAGAATAACAAACTCCGTTAAAATAGTAACGTTTGCAACTACAACATGCACATCCTCACAAATACCAACGTGTATAGCAGTTGATTTATCAGCCATTTGCAGAGATATTTCAGTAGGTGTCAACTTATTCAAATCAAGTCTACGATATAAAGAGAGAGGCATAACACCGATGACCCACAAGTATCGGGGATCTATCATAGTCCTTCCGATAAGTAAGAGTGTCGAACTCAACGAGGAGCAGAAGGAAATGATAAGCGGTTTTCAGCAAGGTATTCTCTGCAAGTACTGAAATAAGTGGTAACAGATAGTTTTGTGATGAGATAATTTGTAACAAGCAACAAGTAACTAAAGTAAATAAAGTGCAGCAAGGTGGCCCAATCCTTTTTGTATCAAAGGACAAGCCTGGACAAACTCTAATATAAGGAAAAGCGCTCCTGAGGACATATGGGAATATAGGCAAGCTAGTTTTCATCACGTTCATATGATTCGCGTTCGGTACTTTGATAATTTGACATGTGGGTGGACCGGTGCTTGGGTGCTGTTCTTACTTGAACAAGCATCCCACTTATAATTAACCTCTATTGCAAGCATCTGCAACTACAACAAAAGTATTAAGGTAAACCTAACCATAGCATGAAACATATGGATCCAAATCAGCCCCTTACGAAGCAATGCATAAACTAGGGTTAAGCTTCTGTCACTCTAGCAACCCATCGTCTACCTATTACTTCCCAATGCCTTCCTCTAGGCCCAAATAATGGTGAAGTGTTATGTAGTCGATGTTCACATAACACCACTAGAGGCTAGACAACATACATCACATCAAAATATCGAACGAATACCAAATTCACATGACTACTAATAGCAAGACTTCTCCCTTGTCCTCAGGAACAAACGTAACTACTCACAAAGCATATTCATGTTCATAATCCGAGGGGTAATAATATGCATAAAGGATCTGAACATATGATCTTCCACCAATTAAACCAACTAGCATCAACTACAAGGAGTAATTAACACTACTAGCAACCTACTAGCACCAATCCCGGACTTGGAGACAAGAATTGGATACAAGAGATGAACTAGGGTCTTGAGATGAGATGGTGCTGATGAAGATGTTGATGGAGATTGCCCTCTCACGATGAGAGGAGCATTGGTGATGACGATGGCGATGATTTCCCCCTCCGGGAGGGAAGTTTCCCCGGCAGAATAGCTCTGTCGGAGCCCTAGATTGGTTCCGCCTCGTGGCGGCGGAGTTTCGTCCCGAAAGGTTGCTTCTAGTTTTTTTTCTCGACGAGAGACTTCATATAGCAGAAGATGGTCATCGGAGAGCCACCAGGGGCCCACGAGGTAGGGGGCGCGCCCTAGGGGGGGCGCCCCCACCCTCGTGGAAAGGGTGTGGGCTCCCTGGTCTTCATCTTTGGCGAGGATTTTTCATTATTTATTATAAGGTATTCCGTGGAGTTTCAGGACTTTTGGAGTTGTGCAGAATAGGTCTCTAATATTTGCTCCTTTTCCAGCCCAGAATTCCAGCTGCCGGCATTCTCCCTCCTTATGTAAACCTTATAAAATAAGAGAGAATACCCATAAGTATTGTGACATAATGTGAAATAACAGCCCATAATGCAATAAATATAGATATAAAAGCATGATGCAAAATGGACGTAACAACTCCCCCAAGCTTAGACCTTGCTTGTCCTCAAGCGAAAGACGATAACAATAAATATGTCCCCATGTTTAGAGGTAGAGGCGTCGATAAAAATAAAATACGGACATGAGGGCATCATGATTATTCTCATAACAGCAACATACATAGATATTGTCATATGATTACTTATGTTCAAGTGATGATCTATTCACAATGCAAAAGTATGAATCAGAAACCTTATTGAGAACCAACAAACTATAACCTCAGTCATTGAAGCAATTGCAATTTATCATAACATCAGAAAGAGTCTATGTCAGAGCTAAAAAACAAGTCCACATACTCAACTATCATCTAGTCCTTCATAATTGCTAACACTCGCGCAATACTTGTGGTTACGGAGTTTTAATCAGACATAGAGAAAGATAGGGGCTTATAGTTTCGCCCCACAACCTTTTACCTCAAGGGTAATGTCAACAATAATAACTCATGCCCCCCTACATCCAATTATATA